>NC_092150.1:7403082-7613082 GCF_045791955.1 Oncorhynchus clarkii lewisi
TGTGAGCGGTGGGTTTTAGACTGTGAGCAGGGGTTTGGTGCAGTACACAATTGACATTTTATATTGATTATATCTGTATTCCTCGTGGGAAACAAATATTGAGCATCATGCCTAAAGAGGAGCAGAGTGCCTGGGTTTAAGTTTCTCCTCTGGACTTCTCATATCTGCAGAGCAAGGAGGCTATAAAGGTCACTTCGGTTGTCTCCCAAATGGCCCCCTATTCCCTATATATTGCATAGGGCTCTGGTCAAAAGTTGTGCACTATATTGGGAATAGGGGGCCATTTGGGATGCAGATTGAATTGGCCTCTTAGAAAAGGTTATACCACTTCTGCTTTGGCTTATTGAACGATAGGCTCTCTTTCAAATAAACCTTCTGCTTTTGCTTATTGAACAATAGACTTTCTTTTAAATAAACCTTCTGCTTTGGCTTATTGAACGATAGGCTCTCTTTCAAATAAACCTTCTGTTTAGGCTTATTGAACAAGACTATCTTTAAAATAAACCTTCTGTTTAGGCTTATTGAACAAGACTCTGTTTAAAATAAACCTTCTCTATTTTGTCCATCTTTTCCCAAATCCATTGATGAAATGTAATACACACACACATACACACAATGAATTTATTTAATCCTTGTGTAACGGATGTGAAACAGCTAGTTTAGTTAGCGGTGGTGCGCGCTAAATAGCGTTTCAATCGGTGACGTCACTTGCTCTGAGACCTTGAAGTAGTAGTTCCCCTTGCTCTGCAAGGGCCGCGGCTTTTGTGGAGCGATGGGTAACGATGCTTCGTGGGTGACTGTTGTTGATGTGTGCAGAGGGTCCCTGGTTCACGCCCGGGTATGGGCGAGGGGACGGTCTAAAATTATACTGTTACACTTGGTAAAAAAAAAATAATAATAATAAAACCGCCCTGCATTTTTTCTGCTTGTCACAAGAAAGCTCTTGTCAAAAACGGACATTGTTGGATACGTGTTTTTCGGCTGACTCTGCAGAGGAGTGGCTGTATGCTCTACTAGTAGGTAATAGATGGCTCATAGATAGAGATTTGTTTGAGTTGCCACACACACACACACACACACACACACTCTCAAAGATGTAGTGACCCTAACTCACTCTGTTGAAAGCTACCAATCAATGTGAGTTTCACAGTCTCATATTATTAAGTGTAATTTATTTTGTACATTTTAAAAACTATATACAGTTGAAGTCGGAAGTTTACATACGCCTTAGCCAAATACATTTAAACTCAGTTTTTCACAATTCCTGACATTTAATCAGAGTAAAAATTCCCTGTTTTAGGTCAGTTAGGATCACCACTTTATTTTAAGAATGTGAAATGTCAGAATAATTGTAGAGAGAATGAATTATTTCAGCTTTTATTTCTTTCATCACTTTCCCAGATGGTCAGAAGTTTACATACGCTCAATTAGTATTTGGTAGCATTGCCTTTAAATTGTTTAACTCTGGGTCAAACGTTTCAGGTAGCCTTCCACAAGCTTCCCACAATAAATTGGGTGAATTTTGGCCCATTCCTCCTGACAGAGCTGATGTAACTGAGTCAGGTTTGTAGGCCTCCTTGCTCGCACATGCTTTTTCAGTTCTGCTCACAAATTGTCTATAAGATTGAGGTCAGGGCTTTGTGATGGCCACTCCAATACCTTGACTTTGTTGTCCTTAAGCCATTTTGCCACAACTTTGGAAGTATGCTTGGGGTCATTGTCCATTTGGAAGACCCATTTGCGACCAAGCTCTAGACCCATTTGCGACCAAGCTGAGATGTTGCTTCAATATATTCACATAATTTTCCAGTCTCATGATGCCATCTATTTTGTGAAGTGTACCCGACCCTCCTGCAGCAAAGCACCCCCACTCATGATGCTGCCACCCCTGTGCTTCACTGTCAGGATGGTGTTCTTCAGCTTGCAAGCATCACCCTTTTCCTCCAAACATAACGATGGTCATTATGATCAAACAGTTTTATTTTTGTTTCATCAGACCAGAGGACATTTCTCCAAAAAGTATGATTTTTGTCCCCATGTGCAGTTGCAAACCGTAGTCTGGCTTTTTTATGGCGGTTTTGGAGCAGTGGCTTCTTCCTTGCTGAGAGGCCTTTCAGGTTATGTCGATATTGGACTCGTTTTACTGTGGATATAGATACTTTTGTACCTGTTTCCTCCAGCATCTTCACAAGGTCCTTTGCTGTTGTTCTGGGGTTGATTTGCACTTGTCGCACCAAAGTAAGTTTATCTCTAGGAGACAGAACGCGTCTCCTTCCTGAGCAGTATGACGGCTGCGTGGTCCCATGGTGTTTATACTCGCGTACTATTGTCTGTACAGATCAATGTGGTACCTTCAGGTGCTTGGAAATTGCTCCCAAGGATGAACCAGACTTGTGGAGGTCTACACATTTTTTTCTGAGGTCTTGGCTGATTTCTTTTGATTTTCCCATGATGTCAAGCAAAGAAGCACTGAGTTTGAAGGTAGGCCTTGAAATACATCCACAGGTACACCTCCAATTGACTCAAATTATGTCAATTAGCCTATCACAATCTTCTAAAGCCATGACATAATTTTCTGGAATTTTCCAAGCTGTTTAAAGGCACAGTCAACTTAGTGTATGTAAACTTCTGACCCACTGGAATTGTGATACAGTGAGTTATAAGTGAAATAATCTTTCTTTAAACAATTGTTCTTCCAAAATATAATATTCTGCCACATGCACCTTAACCACAGACACAGACATAGACACTGCACCCTAGTCTATTGCTGTTAGATAAGCGAATGAAGATTAGCCTGCAAGTGCCAAATGAAAAGTCTTAATTACGGAGGGCCCAAACCTCTGCACTAAATCATGTAGAGACAAAAGGCTACGTCTCCAAATGGCACACTATTCCCTACATAGTGCGTTCCTTTTGATCAGGCTGCCATTTGGGACGTAGACAACAACAGGAAGAGCGCACGGAGGACTGGGTCAAACCTATATTTACTGTCATGAATAAAAATCTGAAATATATCATTCAGAATACCACAAACATTCAGCACCTTCTTTTATGCTATATACTTTTCCCACTAGTAAATATTTAACTATCGAGAAGATATTTATAGCAGCCCCCATGACATGACACTTTAATGCACTTCTATTCCTAGTGGAATACTTGACTTGACAAAAGTGCAGGCGCTAATGTGTGAATATAGTGCACGCAGTAAAACTGGATTAGGCATCTGGGGATATGCAGCGCCACATTAATTTCTCTGCACAGAGGCCTACCTAGACAATAATTGATGTTAACATTTCTGCAGATACAGTGTTAGGAATACAAGCTTAATGGAGACGATCACTCTGTATCTCTGTACTCTTATTTAACACTGTGCTTCTACATCAGCATTGCTTGCTGTTTTGGGGGTTTTAGGCTGGGTTTCTGTACAGCACTTTGTGACATCGGCTGATATAAAAAGAGCTTTATAAATACATTTGATTGATTGATTGATTGATTGATTGATTAATTAAGCTATTTTTGCTAATGGTTTGGTGTGTCGTCAAAATGAAATTGAAAATTATTTCTGTTATAACATCTACAGCATCTAATATGATCTCTTGGTCAATCTGATGTTGTACACCTGCAGCACAGCCTACTGTAGGTGTTGGGGTTACAATCTGCACGCATGAACCAACATACAGTAAGTAGACTGATGATGGCCTATCTAGGCTTATTATAGATGTGGTCGTTTACAGACGGAGCAGATAGAGGTGATCACTCTGTCGCTGTATTCTATGCTCATTGCAAATTTGAGCTACTATTGCTAAGCTATAGCCTAGGGTTCATTCTTGATTTGTCGGGATGTCAAAATGAAAAGATTTTAGTCGATTTTTGTTGTTGTTGCATACAGCTTTTAAATGTATTCTCCCTAAGGTGTTTTTTGTGCACACACCTGCATACTGTAGGTGTTTGTGTTACAATTTCCTCGAACACACTGATGATGCAGGTTTACAATCTGTTCATTTACAGCCGTAGTCTATTCGCCACTATTCTCCCTGCACATCTTCTCTGATCAAACTGAGTGAGTAAGAGCCGGCCGGCCGCCTGTTCCATTGCAGACTAAACACTTTCTTGTCTGCAGAGCAGACCCCACCTCCCCCCTGCTACAGTAAAATATAGCATTCCCTTGCAGTGTTCTGTACTGTAATAAACATCTATCGGCCTGCCTATTTTATTGCAGTGGGCTTGACTGATGGCAAATCCATGTAAGGATTGGTAGAACAGCATTTAAAGAGAAGCACATTGACAAGTATAGAGAAACTTGTTTAAATCAACAAGACTAGTCTTTCTGGTCTGAAATCAATAAATATATTTACTTGGCTTATAGAATGATGCAATTACTGTATGCCTGTTGTGGTGGCCATATTTGCATTTACCTTCATTTAACTAGGCCAGTCAGTAAAGAACAAATTCTTATTTTCAATGACAGGTTAACTGCCTGTTCAGGGGCAGAATGACAGATTTGCACCTTGTCAGCTCGGGGGTTTGAACTTGCAACCTTCCGGTTACTAGTCCAACGCTCTAACCACTAGGCTACCCTGCCGCCACAACAGCAGTCACAAGTCATGAAGGCAGTCAAATTCCACGTGACCATTTAGTCATGGTAATTAGGCTTCTCCAAGCTCTGATGCTGCTGATGGTTATTAGTAGCCTACCAAACTCGCTAACTGCCTGGTACTCAGCACTCCATTGTCTGTCACGCTCTGACCTTAGAGATCCTAATTTATTATCTATGTTTGGTTAGGTCAGGGTGTGACTCGTGTGGGAAAATCTACATTTTCTATTTCTTTGTTGTTTTGCCGAGTGTGGTTCCCAATCAGAGGCAGCTGTCTATTGTTGTCTCTGATTGGGGATCATATATAAGTTGTGATTTTCCGTTTGGGTTTTGTGGGGTGTTATTTTCTGTTTAGTGTCTGTGCCTGACGGAACTGTTCGCTTTCATTTTTTGGAATTTGTTATTTTTGTTTGAGTGTTTCTTGAAAATAAATATAATGAACACTTTCCACGCTGCGCTTTGGTCCACTCAGCCTTCCACCGACAATGAGCGTTACATTGTCCCTCTAATCACTCTGACATCAATGCAAATGTAATCGAAAATCTGATCAAACACTTCATGAGAACCCATGAGCTCCTGTTGTGCAACATTTCAATAGGCTATGCAATTGTGCGAGAAAACAGAGTGATGGCCTCTACTAAAAATAGGAGAATCAGCTTTCTATTGGCTAGGCCTACTATATTTATTTCTCTACTTTCCTAATATTAAGCACATTGCTTATATTTACAACAGGAGTATAGCCTACCTGGCTGGCATGAAAATAAACCACGAGGAAAAGTGTCCTCCATTCGCTATTTAAGTGCATAGATGACATGTATTTCTTCCCTGTTCCCGTTTTGAGACAGGTGCATGATAATGGTCCATTCTAAATCAAAACAAATTTCACACATACATTATTTAGTATATGTAAAGACAAGATTAAATCAAGAATAGTCTAATGGGTGACAATATTAGCCTATCACTTGTAAAGTATATATTATCGCTTGTGAATGATGCCCAGCATAAGAAACAATGCCTTTGTTTTTGCACGCAACTTTTTCAAATCATAGTCACACACTTCATGTAGCCTATGCCATAGGCCTAAAATGTTTTGATAAGGTTTGTAATCACAACAACAGTGGTCAAATAACTTCTTAAAATGAAGCACATTAATCCGCTTTACAAGGGGTGTAGAGCCTAACTCAAATCAAATTCAAAGCATGTTTTATAATAAAAGCATAAAATGCATAATCACATTTGTGGTCACTTTTGATAATGGTGTTTTCCACTAATGGAACATTCGTGCCTATAGCCTACTATCGTGCGCGCATTGCTGCACTTATACGTCATGATTCGACCTAGTTTTTCCAGATTCCCAACTTGTCTTGAAAGCACCATATTTTTTCAGAAGGGTCGGGTTAAAGGCTGAAGTCAAATTTAGGTTGTACTTTGTGTGCAATTGACCAATAAAGATCTTAACCTCTATTACAAGAATGTCTAAATGGAGAAAACTCTATCCCTATTTAAAAAAAGAAGAAGGTGTGTATCAATTTAATCTTTTGTTTCTTGAAAATAATTTAATCGCTGATATGAAATATTAGGGCCTTTTCCAAATTCATACCGCTAGGAATGTGTGTTGATGTTCAGACCAAGCATCAGAGCTCTTAACAAAACTCCCCCATACAGAAGACGCCTTGGTCCAATTAATTTTATGCGTAATATAATGGCACGTAGTGTCATGATCAAGGGCAATGTTAACTATACACACACACACACACTTTTGTCTTATAAAGTCATCATGACATTATGTCATATTGCAGGTTTTAATGTGCAGCTTTGAAATATAGTCTAATGATTGAACTTATTAATTTTATATTAATTTGACCTCAATGCTCGATAATTATGCTGAGGCATGGGTTCTCGACCCTGTAACCTTTACAGTGGAATGACGCGTGATGCTTTTTTTTTTTTACGTAGCTACTCCACCCGAGCATTGCTCCGCAGACCTGTCACCGTGCTGCTGTGAAGAAAATCGGTCTGGTAGAGAGGGGGAAGGCATCCAGTGCCTGCCATTGCAGTGCCGCTGCTTTGGAGCCACGCCAGACGATTTATTCATTATTTTCCTAAAAAGGATTTCACCCATACATTGTAAGGACCAGTACACCGAATAAGGTGAATACATATGGATTTCATGTGATATGTTTTAGCTAGAGAGAGAGAAAAGCCAGTGTGTGTGTAGTAGTCCCGCTGTGGACTGCTATTAGCGAGAGGATACACACTACCAGTTTATTAAACTAGCTAACGTTACCTGGCTAGGCTAAACCAAATGACATTTTTTTTTAATACAATTGTTTTCATGTAGATTAACCAAGGGTCGAGGAGATTAAAACACTTGGCATGGCGCTAGGAAGACGGAAGTGTTGCTGTTGTATAGCCAGGACAGCTTGCATCACCGGCAGTAACAAAATGTCGGCGACCCCCCCGGTTCCTTTAAACCGAAGGTGTCTCCCGTTAGCTGTTAACTGTGTGTGTGGCAAGAAATCATAGCAAAGACCCCCCTCATCCCCATCATAATGCATGGAAAATATGGCACAATAAGGGTTTTTACTCAGTTCCAGCAGTCTGTGTGTGGAAGGTCTTACCCCCGGAGTCAAGCACCTGTCTCACTCGGTTTGATCGGTGTTGTTGCTCATGATTTAACGGAATTACGGTCTATATAACTAATATAGAGTAACTAATATACTAATATAGAGTAATTATCTGTCTGGCTGCATCAGTCAGGCAGCAACGAATGAAAACAAGAAGTTTATCTATGTCATGTTTTAGCGTGCTACATTGTATACAGATACTGAGTTGGTAAGTGACATTGTTAGACACATAAACTAGTAAATATAGCCTCGTCGGTAAGAACAGGTTAGTTCACGTTAACAAACCTGCTTAAATTAAACACAGCCAGTTGTTTAAATCATTATGAGCTAGTGATGTTTGTTCAGGGATCTTTTCTATATGGCAAGCAAGTTAAGTCTAACTACCTTCATCACCGACCTGTTTGAATCTAAGGTTGGATGTCCAGGCAGCATCTGTGTCGGTAGTCACCACCAACCTGTCCTTCTGTCTTGTATCCGTCGGTAACGTTATCAGATAGCTATTTAGGTTACGTTGAGGAGGCTATTCTGCTAGGTTACCCTGAGGACAAGAGGCTAGACGGGACATGTGATTGCGACCTTTTGACTGTGGTTTGGTGTGACCATGAAGGGTTTTCTTACTGCTTGGTACCGTGTTATTCTCCACCACTTTTCCTGATATCATCTTCAGGGTCATACATCATTACCTGTGACTCACTGTCGTTTTCTTTCTTTTTTTTGCCAGCCTTGCATTATAAATGATCACACACGGGCAGAATTCACATACAATACACATTTTAGTTCAACGTCATCATTATTTGTAAACTATTACCACACAGAAATTACCTCTTGGGAGGTGTGGCATGTGTATAGATAACAACATGGTAATGACACCTGTATTTATTGCTCTTTGTCACACAAGCAGAATGAATCACCGATATGGAACGCGACCATGAACTTGTCATCCTATGCTTTTGCTTAGATTATTTGAGATTGAACTGGTGATTTAAAGCACTTGAAAACCAAAATTATATACACATTTCAAAAGACAATATTTTGTATTACATTCTGTGTTGTACCATCAATAACATTTTAGCGCATAACCTTGGTGACTTGTGTTAGCCCCCTCTGCAAAACTTAGCCCCCTCCTCTTTGAGCAAAACTGTTGGTACTTAACAGTTTCAGAATGATTTTGTTTTGTATTTTTTTTGTTGTCTAAAGCCCTTTAACCACAGTAATGGAGTTGCCATGTTTCATTTTTCCATCTCATAAATAAGTAAACAACAGTTGACCTTCACAGCAGGAATATAGACTGAGGAGCATTGGATTAGCAATGTCTCCAAAAATAGGCTGCTTTTATTCATTTCATTGTCATCTCAATATGACTAAGTATGTTTGTCCTTAAGCATAGACAAACATTTGCAGTAGAATAGCCCGTACTGAAGGACTCGGTGACTTTCAACGTGGCACCGTCATAGGATGCTACCTAACCAACCAAGTCGGTTTGTCAAATTTCTGCCCTGCTAGAGCTGCCCCGGTCAACTGTAAGTGCTGTTATTGTGAAGTGGAAACGTCTAGGAGCAACAACGTCTCAGCCGCAAAGTGGTAGGCCACACACGTTCACAGAACGTGACCGCTGAGTGCTGAAGCGCGTAGCGTGTAAAAATGGTATTTCCTTGGTTGCAACACTCACTACTGAGTTCCAAACTGCCTCTGGAAGCAACGTCAGCACAATAACTGTTTATCGGTAGCTTAATGAAATGTGTTTCCATGGCCAAGCAGCCGCACGCAAGCCTAAGATCACCATGCGCAATGCAATGAGTGGTGTAAAGCTCGCCGACATTGGACTCTGAGCAGTGGAAACGCGTTCTCTGGAGTGACGAATCACGCTTCACCATCTGGCAGTCCAACGGACAAATCTGGGTTTGGCGGATGCCAGGAGAACGCTACCTGCCCGAATGCATAGTGCCAACTGTAAAGTTTGGAGGAGGAGGAATATTGGTCTGGGGCTGTTTTTCATGGTTGGGGCTAGTGCCCTTAGTTCGGAAATCTTAATGTTACAGCATACAAGGATATTCTAGTTGATTCTGTGCTTCTAACTTTGTGGCAACAGTTTGGGGAAGGCCCTTTCCTGTTTCAGTATGACAATGCCCCCAGGCACAAAGTGAGGTCCATACAGAAATGATTTGTCGAGATTGGTGTGGAAGAACTTGACTGGCCTGCATAGAGCCCTGATCTCAACCCCATCGAACACCATTGGGATGAATTGGAACGCCGACTTCAAGCCAGGCCTAATCACCCAACATCAGTGCCTGACCTCACTAATGCTCTTGTGGCTGAATGGAAGCAAGTCCCTGCATCAATGTTCCAACATCTAGTGGAAAGCATTCCCAGAAGAGTGTTATAGCAGTGAAGAGGGGACCAACTCCATGTTAATGCCCACGATTTTGGAATGGGATGTTGGACGAGCAGGTGTCCACATATTGGTCGTGTGTGTGTGTGTGTTTCATAGCCTATACAAGGGAGAGTAGACACATGGCAGGAAATGTCTAATAGGGAAAGGGAGATACCTAGTCAGTTGTACAACTGAATGCCTTCAACTGAAATGTGTCTTCCGCATTTAACCTCTGAATCAGAGTTGTACTGCTGCATGATGGATCCTTAGGAGAGGAGAGGGAATGCTATTTATTATACCCTGCAGTAAGTTCATCTGTTGATCTATTCTCATGTCTGGTGACTTGATTTGTTACAGATTGAATTGTTAGATACTACTGCACTGTTGGAGCTAGGAACACAAGCATTTAGTTAGATACTACTGCACTGTTGGAGCTAGAAACACAAGCATTTAGTTAGATACTACTGCACTGTTGGAGCTAGAAACACAAGCATTTAGTTAGATACTACTGCACTGTTGGAGCTAGAAACACAAGCATTTAGTTAGATACTACTGCACTGTTGGAGCTAGAAACACAAGCATTTAGTTAGATACTACTGCACTGTTGGAGCTAGGAACACAAGCATTTAGTTAGATACTACTGTACTGTTGGAGCTAGGAACACAAGCATTTAGTTAGATACTACTGTACTGTTGGAGCTAGGAACACAAGCATTTAGTTAGATACTACTGCACTGTTGGAGCTAGGAACACAAGCATTTAGTTAGATACTACTGTACTGTTGGAGCTAGAAACACAAGCATTTAGTTAGATACTACTGCACTGTTGGAGCTAGAAACACAAGCATTTAGTTAGATACTACTGTACTGTTGGAGCTAGGAACACAAGCATTTAGTTAGATACTACTGTACTGTTGGAGCTAGGAACACAAGCATTTAGTTAGATACTACTGCACTGTTGGAGCTAGGAACACAAGCATTTAGTTAGATACTACTGTACTGTTGGAGCTAGGAACACAAGCATTTCGCTACACCCGCAATAACATCTGCTAAATACCCCCGAATAAAACACTTGTTGTATTCAGCGCACGTGTGACAAATTAAAGTTTTATTTGATTTAAGTATGTGTATGTGACCAATATAGTTTGATTTGATTTGAACAGCTCTAGCAAACTAGCCTAATCCATCCGTTGTACTATAGGTTATTGTTATTGTCATCATTTTTGTCTGCCTTTTTCTGTTGACCTCAGTCACGAGAGATTGGATCATGATTGGCCTTTTTATATATGTTGGTTTCAAAAGCTTTATAATGTTAGCGTAACGGTTCCCAGTTAGTAGGCTAAATCTGACGCAAGCCCTAATACGCATTGCTAGGCAGTAGAGCCTCGATTGGTTGTGTGCAATGTCCATTTTAGATCATTTTGTGATGCTCAGTTGGTTCCTTGGTGCACACTTATTTAAAACTAGTTGGATCAACTAGTTGGATATTTCTTGATTTAGCTGTGATCAGTCCGGTAGATTCAAATTGGAGGAGTCTTACTTACTGGTTTATTTGAAGGTTTCCTGTCTCATTATTTTGTGCTGACTGAGTCTCTACCTGCTGGAGAAGAACACACACACAGTGAAGGTAGAAAGGACGTTTGCTTCTCTATTCAGGAAGATGTTGATTTGAGGAGACGTCTAGCTGCTCCACCTCGCTCTGAGGTGGATTTGAGGAGACGTCTAGCTGCTCCACCTCGCTCTGAGGTTGATTTGAGGAGACGTCTAGCTGCTCCACCTCGCTCTGAGGTGGATTTGAGGAGACGTCTAGCTGCTTCACCTCGCTCTGAGGTTGATTGGAGGAGACGTCTAGCTGCTCCACCTCGCTCTGACGTTGATTTGAGGAGACGTCTAGCTGCTCCACCTCGCTCTGAGGTGGATTTGAGGAGACGTCTAGCTGCTCCACCTCGCTCTGAGGTGGATTTGAGGAGACGTCTAGCTGCTCCACCTCGCTCTGAGGTTGATTTGAAGAGTTCTGAAAAGGAAAAGACACTGCCTTCCAACCCAGTCTGGTCAGACTTGTCTCTGGCGCTCTCTCTCTGTCTCTCTCTCTGTCTCTGTCTTGCTGTCTGTCTCTCTTTGTCTCTCTCTCTGTCTCTCGCTCACTCTCTGTCTCTCGCTCACTCTGTCTCTTGCTCACTATCTGTCTCTCGCTCACTCTCTCTCTGTCTCTGTCTTGCTGTCTGTCTCTGCCTTGCTCTCTGTCTCTCGCTCACTCTCTGTCTGTCGCTCTTTCTCTCTCTCTGTCTTTCTCTCGCTCTCTGTCTCTCTCTTGCTCTCTGTCTCTGTCTCTCGCTCGCTCTCTGTCTCTCTCTCGCTCGCTCTCTGTCTCTCTCTCGCTCGCTCTCTGTCTCTCTCTCGCTCGCTCTCTGTCTCTCTCTCTCGCTCGCTCTCTGTCTCTCTCTCTCGCTCGCTCTGTCTCTCTCTCTCGCTCGCTCTCTGTCTCTCTCTCTCGCTCGCTCTCTGTCTCTCTCTCTCGCTCGCTCTCTGTCTCTCTCTCTCGCTCGCTCTCTGTCTCTCTCTCTCGCTCGCTCTCTGTCTCTCTCTCTCGCTCGTTCTCTGTCTCTCTCTCTCGCTCGCTCTCTGTCTCTCTCTCTCGCTCGCTCTCTGCCTCGCTCGCTCGCTCGCTCTCTGTCTCGCTCGCTCGCTCTCTCTCGCTCGCTCGCTCTCTCTCTCTCTCTCGCTCGCTCTGTCTCTCTCTCTCGCTCGCTCTCTGTCTCTCTCGCTCGCTCTCTGTCTCTCTCTCTCGCTCGCTCGCTCTCTCTCTCTCTCGCTCGCTCTCTCTCTCGCTCGCTCGCTCTCTGTCTGTCTCTCTCTCGCTCGCTCTCTTTCTCTCTCTCGCTCGCTCTCTGTCTGTCTCTCTCTCGCTCCCTCTCTGTCTCTCTCTCGCTCTCTGTCTCTCGCTCGCTCTGTCTCTCTCTCGCTCGCTCTCTGTCTCTCGCTCGCTCTCTGTCTCTCGCTCGCTCTCTGTCTCTCGCTCGCTCTCTGTCGCTCGCTCGCTCACTCTCTCTCGCTCACTCTGTCTCTCGCTCGCTCACTCTGTCTCTCTCTCTCGCTCGCTCTCTGTCTCGCTCGCTCGCTCGCTCTCTCTCGCTCGCTCTCTCGCTCGCTCTCTCTCTCGCTCGCTCTCTGTCTGTCTGTCTCTCTCTCGCTCGCTCTCTTTCTCTCTCTCGCTCGCTCTCTGTCTGTCTCTCTCTCGCTCGCTCTCTGTCTCTCTCTCGCTCTCTGTCTCTCGCTCGCTCTGTCTCTCGCTCGCTCTGTCTCTCGCTCGCTCTGTCTCTCTCTCGCTCTCTGTCTCTCTCTCGCTCTCTGTCTCTCGCTCGCTCAGTCTCTCGCTCGCTCTGTCTCTCTCTCGCTCGCTCTCTGTCTCTCGCTCGCTCTCTGGCTCTCGCTCGCTCTCTGTCTCTCGCTCGCTCTCTGTCTCTCGCTCGCTCACTCTCTCTCGCTCACTCTGTCTCTCGCTCACTCTGTCTCTCGCTCGCTCACTCTGTCTCTCGCTCACTCTCTGTCTCTCGCTCACTCTCTCTCGCTCACTCTGTCTCTCGCTCACTCTGTCTCTCGCCCAATCTGTCTCTCGCTCACTCTCTGTCTCTCTCTCTCGCTCGCTCGCTCACTCTCTGTCTTTCGCTCACTCTCTCGCTCTCTTTCTCTCTCTCTCTCTCTCTTTCTCTCTTTCTCTCTCTCGCTCTCTCTCTCTCTCTCTCTTCTCTCTCTCTCTCTCTCTCTCTGTCTCTCTCTCTCTCTCTCTCTCTCTCTCTCTCTCTCTCTCTCTCACTCTCTCTCGCTCTCTGTCTCTCTCTCTCTCTCTCTCTCTCTCTCTCTCTCTCTCTGTCTCTCTCTCTCTCTCTCTCTCTGTCTCTCTCTCTCTCTCTCTCCTCTCTCTCTCTCTCTGTCTCTCTCTCTCTCTCTCTCTCTCTGTCTCTCTCTCTCTCTCTCTCTGTCTCTCTCTCTCTCTCTCTCTCCTCTCTCTCTCTCTCTGTCTCTCTCTCTCTCTCTCTGTCTCTCTCTCTCTCTCTCTCTCACTCTCTCTCGCTCTCTGTCTCTCTCTCTCTCTCTCTCTCTCTCTCTCTCTCTCTCTCTCTCTCTCTCTCTCCTCTCTCTCTCTCTCTGTCTCTCTCACTCTCTCTCTCTCTCTCTCTTTCTCTCTCTCGCTCGCTCTCTGTCTGTCTCTCTCTCGCTCGCTCTCTGTCTCTCTCTCGCTCTCTGTCTCTCGCTCGCTCTCTGTCTCTCTCTCGCTCTCTGTCTCTCTCTCGCTCGCTCTGTCTCTCGCTCGCTCTGTCTCTCTCTCGCTCGCTCTCTGTCTCTCGCTCGCTCTCTGGCTCTCGCTCGCTCTCTGTCTCTCTCTCGCTCTCTGTCTCTCTCTCGCTCTCTGTCTCTCGCTCGCTCTGTCTCTCGCTCGCTCTGTCTCTCGCTCGCTCTGTCTCTCTCTCGCTCGCTCTCTGTCTCTCGCTCGCTCTCTGTCTCTCGCTCGCTCTGTCTCTCTCTCGCTCGCTCTCTGGCTCTCGCTCGCTCTCTGTCTCTCTCTCTCTCTCTCTCTCTCTCTCTCTCTCTCTCTCTCTCTCTCTCTCTCTCTCTCTCTCTCTGTCTCTCTCTCTCTCTCTCTCTCTGTCTCTCTCTCTCTCTCTCCTCTCTCTCTCTCTCTGTCTCTCTCTCTCTCTCTCTCCTCTCTCTCTCTCTCTGTCTCTCTCTCTCTCTCTCTCTCTGTCTCTCTGTCTCTCTCTCTCTCTCTCTCTCTCTCACTCTCTCTCGCTCTCTGTCTCTCTCTCTCTCTCTCTCTCTCTGTCTCTCTCTCTCTCTCTCTCTCTGTCTCTCTCTCTCTCTCTCTCTCTGTCTCTCTCTCTGTCTCTCTCTCTCTCTCTCTGTCTCTCTCTCTCTCTCTCTCTCTCTGTCTCTCTCTCTCTCTCTCTCTCACTCTCTCTCGCTCTCTGTCTCTCTCTCTCTCTCTCTCTCTCTCTCTCTCTCTCTCTCTCTCTCTCTCTCTCTCTCTCTCTGTCTCTCTCCTCTCTCTCTCTCTCTGTCTCTCTCTCTCTCTCTCTCTCTCTCTCTCTCTCTCTCTCACTCCTTCCTTTCCACTACTCTCCTTTAGCTGATTCTGTTACTTTTCAGCAGAAAGGTATAGAGGAGTGACATGTTTCATCTTCACAGTACAGTGCACCCAGGCCAATAAAGTGAAATGTTTCATCTTCACAGTACAGTGCACCCAGGCCAATAAAGTGAAATGTTGAAATTATTTATAAAAATAGAAACTTAACTAATTACAAATGTAACACTCACCATAGTACCTTCTGTTATCTCATGGCTAAAGGAAAGCACAGTTTAGTACTAGGCTACTGTCATACTGTTAGTCTATATTGGGTGTTGATTTGACCTCACATTGACCTCTCACCCAGGCCAGCCTAGTTGTATTGGTTGTATGTTAATCACACAATGACTGTAGCTAGCCCAGTTCAGTCCAGGTAAACAGTAAATCAAATCAAATTTCAATCACATTTTATTGGTCACATACACATGGTTAGCAGATGTTAACGTGAGTGTAGCGAAATGCTTGTGCTTCTAGTTCCGACCGTGCAGTAATATCTAACAAGTAATCTAACAAATTCACAACTACCTTATACACACACAAGTGTAAAATAATGCACAAGTTTAACCTTTAAAAGAGTTACTAAGTTCTAGCTAGACTACATCAGACTCTCACACTTTACTGTAGCCGTGCCTCCCCTGGCAACCAGTGTCAGTCCAGGTCAACATTAGCTAGTGAAACCACTAAGCTAGACTACATCAGACTCTCACACTTTACTGTAGCCGTGCCTCCCCTGGCAACCAGTGTCAGTCCAGGTCAACATTAGCTAGTGAAACCACTAAGCTAGACTACATCAGATCAGTCGAGCTTTTAGCCTTTATTGGCTGTTGATATTATGACACGCTGTAGTCAGCTCCCCCAGCCCGGGTTGAATCAGTCCAAGTAAACAGTAGCTAGTAAATCGACTAGCCTATCCTTAATGGGGTTAATGAGCTTTGGCTCTTCACTTCCTGGTACCTGGTGTAGTATTTCCTGCCTGATGTCGCCTTCTGCTGGAGCACTGCCAATATTCTCTCTCATGTTTTTACAAACTGATGCGTTGACAGGCTCTGCCTAGTGTACCTAGGTATTTACCACCATCAAATCCAATCACATTTTATCTGAATACAGGTGTAAACCTTACAGTGAAATGATTACTTACGAGCCCTTAACCAACAATGCAGTTTTAAGAAAAAGAAGTGTTATGTAAAAAAGAGAGAAAATAAAAGTAAGAAATAATTAAACAGCAGTAAAATAACAATATGCAGGCTATATACAGGGGGTACCGGTACAGAGTCAATGTGGAGGCTATATACAGGGGGGTACCGGTACAGAGTCAATGTGGAGGCTATATACAGGGGGGTACCGGTACAGAGTCAATGTGGAGGCTATATACAGGGGGGTACCAGTACAGAGTCAATGTGGAGGCTATATACAGGGGGTACCGGTACAGAGTCAATGTGGAGGCTATATACAGGGGTACCAGTGCAGAGTCAATGTGGAGGCTATATACAGGGGGTACCGGTACAGAGTCAATGTGGAGGCTATATACAGGGGGGTACCGGTACAGAGTCAATGTGGAGGCTATATACAGGGGGGTACCGGTACAGAGTCAATGTGGAGGCTATATACAGGGGGTACCGGTACAGAGTCAATGTGGAGGCTATATACAGGGGGTACCGGTACAGAGTCAATGTGGAGGCTATATACAGGGGGTACTGGTACAGAGTCAATGTGGAGGCTATATACAGGGGGGTACCGGTACAGAGTCAATGTGGAGGCTATATACAGGGTGTTACGGTACAGAGTCAATGTGGAGGCTATATACAGGGGGTACCGGTACAGAGTCAATGTGGAGGCTATATACAGGGTGTTACGGTACAGAGTCAATGTGGAGGCTATATACAGGGGGTACTGGTACAGAGTCAATGTGGAGGCTATATACAGGGTGTTACGGTACAGAGTCAATGTGGAGGCTATATACAGGGGTACCGGTACAGAGTCAATGTGGAGGCTATATACAGGGTGTTACGGTACAGAGTCAATGTGGAGGCTATATACAGGGTGTTACGGTACAGAGTCAATGTGGAGGCTATATACAGGGGGTACCGGTACAGAGTCAATGTGGAGGCTATATACAGGGTGTTACGGTACAGAGTCAATGTGGAGGCTATATACAGGGGGTACCGGTACAGAGTCAATGTGGAGGCTATATACAGGGGGTACCAGTACAGAGTCAATGTGGAGGCTATATATAGGGGGTACCGGTACAGAGTCAATGTGGAGGCTATATACAGGGGGTACCAGTACAGAGTCAATGTGGAGGCTATATACAGGGTGTTACGGTACAGAGTCAATGTGGAGGCTATATACAGGGGGTACCGGTACAGAGTCAATGTGGAGGCTATATACAAGGGGTACCGGTACAGAGTCAATGTGGAGGCTATATACAGGGGGTACCGGTACAGAGTCAATGTGGAGGCTATATACAGGGGGGTACCAGTACAGAGTCAATGTGGAGACTATATACAGGGGGTACCGGTACAGAGTCAATGTGGAGGCTATATACAGGGGGTACCAGTACAGAGTCAATGTGGAGGCTATATACAGGGGGTACCGGTAGAGAGTCAACGTGGAGGCTGTATTCAGGGGGTACCAGTACAGAGTCAATGTGGAGGCTAAATACAGGGGGTACCGGTACCGAGTCAATGTGGAGGCTATATACAGGGTGTTACGGTACAGAGTCAATGTGGAGGCTATATACATGGTGTTACGGTACAGAGTCAATGTGGAGGCTATATACAGGGTGTTACGGTACAGAGTCAATGTGGAGGCTATATACAGGGTGTTACGGTACAGAGTCAATGTGGAGGCTATATACAGGGTGTTACGGTACAGAGTCAATGTGGAGGCTATATACAGGGTGTTACGGTACAGAGTCAATGTGGAGGCTATATACAGGGGGTACCAGTACAGAGTCAATGTGGAGGCTATATACATGGTGTTACGGTACAGAGTCAATGTGGAGGCTATATACAGGGTGTTACGGTACAGAGTCAATGTGGAGGCTATATACAGGGGGGTACCGGTACAGAGTCAATGTGGAGGCTATATACAGGGTGTTACGGTACAGAGTCAATGTGGAGGCTATATACAGGGGGTACCGGTACAGAGTCAATGTGGAGGCTATATACAGAGTGTTACGGTACAGAGTCAATGTGGAGGCTATATACAGGGTGTACCGGTACAGAGTCAATGTGGAGGCTATATACAGGGGGTACCAGTACAGAGTCAATGTGGAGGCTATATATAGGGGGTACCGGTACAGAGTCAATGTGGAGGCTATATACAGGGGGTACCAGTACAGAGTCAATGTGGAGGCTATATACAGGGGGGTACCGGTACAGAGTCAATGTGGAGGCGATATACAGGGGGTACCGGTACAGAGTCAATGTGGAGGCTATATACAGGGGGTACCAGTACAGAGTCAATGTGGAGGCTATATACAGGGTGTTACGGTACAGAGTCAATGTGGAGGCTATATACAGGGGGTACCGGTACAGAGTCAATGTGGAGGCTATATACAAGGGGTACCGGTACAGAGTCAATGTGGAGGCTATATACAGGGGGTACCGGTACAGAGTCAATGTGGAGGCTATATACAGGGGGGTACCAGTACAATGTGGAGACTATATACAGGGGGTACCGGTACAGAGTCAATGTGGAGGCTATATACAGGGGGTACCAGTACAGAGTCAATGTGGAGGCTATATACAGGGGGTACCGGTACAGAGTCAATGTGGAGGCTATATACAGGGGGTACCAGTACAGAGTCAATGTGGAGGCTATATACAGGGGGTACCGGTACAGAGTCAATGTGGAGGCTATATACAGGGTGTTACGGTACAGAGTAAATGTGGAGGCTATATATATATATATATATGTTTACGGACATATTCAATCAATCCCTATACCAGTCTGCTGTTCCCACATGCTTCAAGAGGGCCACCATTGTTCCTGTTCCCAAGAAAGCTAAGGTAACTGAGCTAAATGACTACCGCCCCGTAGCACTCACATCCGTCATCATGAAGTGCTTTGAGAGACTAGTCAAGGACCATATCACCTCCACCCTACCTGACACCCTAGACCCACTCCAATTTGCTTACCGCCCAAATAGGTCCACAGACGATGCAATCTCAACCACACTGCACACTGCCCTAACCCATCTGGACAAGAGGAATACCTATGTGAGAATGCTGTTCATCGACTACAGCTCGGCATTCAACACCATAGTACCCTCCAAGCTCGTCATCAAGCTCGAGACCCTGGGTCTCGACCCCGCCCTGTGCAACTGGGTACTGGACTTCCTGACGGGCCGCCCCCAGGTGGTGAGGGTAGGCAACAACATCTCCTCCCCGCTGATCCTCAACACTGGGGCCCCACAAGGTTGCGTTCTGAGCCCTCTCCTGTACTCCCTGTTCACCCACGACTGCGTGGCCACGCACGCCTCCAACTCAATCATCAAGTTTGCGGACGACACAACAGTGGTAGGCTTGATTACCAACAACGATGAGACGGCCTACAGGGAGGAGGTGAGGGCCCTCGGAGTGTGGTGTCAGGAAAACAACCTCACACTCAACGTCAACAAAACTAAGGAGATGATTGTGGACTTCAGGAAACAGCAGAGGGAACACCCCCCTATCCACATCGATGGAACAGTAGTGGAGAGGGTAGCAAGTTTTAAGTTCCTCGGCATACACATCACAGACAAACTGAATTGGTCCACTCACACAGACAGCATCGTGAAGAAGGCGCAGCAGCGCCTCTTCAACCTCAGGAGGCTGAAGAAATTCGGCTTGTCACCAAAAGCACTCACAAACTTCTACAGATGCACAATCGAGAGCATCCTGGCGGGCTGTATCACCGCCTGGTATGGCAACTGCACCGCCCTCAACCGTAAGGCTCTCCAGAGGGTAGTGAGGTCTGCACAACGCATCACCGGGGGCAAACTACCTGCCCTCCAGGACACCTACACCACCCGATGTCACAGGAAGGCCATAAAGGTCATCAAGGACATCAACCACCCGAGCCACTGCCTGTTCACCCCGCTATCATCCAGAAGGCGAGGTCAGTACAGGTGCATCAAAGCTGGGACCGAGAGACTGAAAAACAGCTTCTATCTCAAGGCCATCAGACTGTTAAACAGCCACCACTAACACTGAGTGGCTGCTGCCAACACACTGACACTGACTCAACTCCAGCCACTTTAATAATGGGAATTGATGGGAAATGATGTAAATATATCACTAGCCACTTTAAACAATGCTACCTTATATAAATGTTACTTACCCTACATTATTCATCTCATACGCATACGTATATACTGTACTCTATATCATCGACGGTATCCTTATGTAATACATGTATCACTAGCCACTTTATACTATACTATGCCACTTTGTTTACATACTCATCACATTTGTACATACTGTACCCGATACCATCTACTGTATCTTGCCTATGCTGCTCTGTACCATCACTCATTCATATATCCTTATGTACATATTCTTTATCCCCTTACACTGTGTATAAGACAGTAGTTTTGGAATTGTTAGTTAGATTACTTGTTATTACTGCATTGTCGGAACTAGAAGCACAAGCATTTCGCTACACTCGCATTAACATCTGCTAACCATGTGTATGTGACAAATAAAATTTGATTTGATTTGATTTATATACAGGGTGTTACGGTACAGAGTCAATGTGGAGGCTATATACATGGTGTTACGGTACAGAGTCAATGTGGAGGCTATATACAGGGGGGTACCGGTACAGAGTCAATGTGGAGGCTATATACAGGGGGGTACCAGTACAGAGTCAATGTGGAGGCTATATACAGGGGGTACCGGTACAGAGTCAATGTGGAGGCTATATACAGGGGTACCAGTGCAGAGTCAATGTGGAGGCTATATACAGGGGGTACCGGTACAGAGTCAATGTGGAGGCTATATACAGGGGGGTACCGGTACAGAGTCAATGTGGAGGCTATATACAGGGGGGTACCGGTACAGAGTCAATGTGGAGGCTATATACAGGGTGTTACGGTACAGAGTCAATGTGGAGGCTATATACAGGGGGTACCGGTACAGAGTCAATGTGGAGGCTATATACAGGGTGTTACGGTACAGAGTCAATGTGGAGGCTATATACAGGGGGTACTGGTACAGAGTCAATGTGGAGGCTATATACAGGGTGTTACGGTACAGAGTCAATGTGGAGGCTATATACAGGGGTACCGGTACAGAGTCAATGTGGAGGCTATATACAGGGTGTTACGGTACAGAGTCAATGTGGAGGCTATATACAGGGTGTTACGGTACAGAGTCAATGTGGAGGCTATATACAGGGGGTACCGGTACAGAGTCAATGTGGAGGCTATATACAGGGTGTTACGGTACAGAGTCAATGTGGAGGCTATATACAGGGGGTACCGGTACAGAGTCAATGTGGAGGCTATATACAGGGGGTACCAGTACAGAGTCAATGTGGAGGCTATATATAGGGGGTACCGGTACAGAGTCAATGTGGAGGCTATATACAGGGGGTACCAGTACAGAGTCAATGTGGAGGCTATATACAGGGTGTTACGGTACAGAGTCAATGTGGAGGCTATATACAGGGGGTACCGGTACAGAGTCAATGTGGAGGCTATATACAAGGGGTACCGGTACAGAGTCAATGTGGAGGCTATATACAGGGGGTACCGGTACAGAGTCAATGTGGAGGCTATATACAGGGGGGTACCAGTACAGAGTCAATGTGGAGACTATATACAGGGGGTACCGGTACAGAGTCAATGTGGAGGCTATATACAGGGGGTACCAGTACAGAGTCAATGTGGAGGCTATATACAGGGGGTACCGGTACAGAGTCAATGTGGAGGCTATATACAGGGGGTACCAGTACAGAGTCAATGTGGAGGCTATATACAGGGGGTACCGGTACAGAGTCAATGTGGAGGCTATATACAGGGTGTTACGGTACAGAGTCAATGTGGAGGCTATATACATGGTGTTACGGTACAGAGTCAATGTGGAGGCTATATACAGGGTGTTACGGTACAGAGTCAATGTGGAGGCTATATACAGGGTGTTACGGTACAGAGTCAATGTGGAGGCTATATACAGGGTGTTACGGTACAGAGTCAATGTGGAGGCTATATACAGGGTGTTACGGTACAGAGTCAATGTGGAGGCTATATACAGGGGGTACCAGTACAGAGTCAATGTGGAGGCTATATACATGGTGTTACGGTACAGAGTCAATGTGGAGGCTATATACAGGGTGTTACGGTACAGAGTCAATGTGGAGGCTATATACAGGGGGGTACCGGTACAGAGTCAATGTGGAGGCTATATACAGGGTGTTACGGTACAGAGTCAATGTGGAGGCTATATACAGGGGGTACCGGTACAGAGTCAATGTGGAGGCTATATACAGGGTGTTACGGTACAGAGTCAATGTGGAGGCTATATACAGGGTGTACCGGTACAGAGTCAATGTGGAGGCTATATACAGGGTGTACCGGTACAGAGTCAATGTGGAGGCTATATACAGGGGGTGCCAGTACAGAGTCAATGTGGAGGCTATATATAGGGGGTACCGGTACAGAGTCAATGTGGAGGCTATATACAGGGGGTACCAGTACAGAGTCAATGTGGAGGCTATATACAGGGGGTACCGGTACAGAGTCAATGTGGAGGCGATATACAGGGGGTACCGGTACAGAGTCAATGTGGAGGCTATATACAGGGGGTACCAGTACAGAGTCAATGTGGAGGCTATATACAGGGTGTTACGGTACAGAGTCAATGTGGAGGCTATATACAGGGGGTACCGGTACAGAGTCAATGTGGAGGCTATATACAAGGGGTACCGGTACAGAGTCAATGTGGAGGCTATATACAGGGGGTACCGGTACAGAGTCAATGTGGAGGCTATATACAGGGGGGTACCAGTACAATGTGGAGACTATATACAGGGGGTACCGGTACAGAGTCAATGTGGAGGCTATATACAGGGGGTACCAGTACAGAGTCAATGTGGAGGCTATATACAGGGGGTACCGGTACAGAGTCAATGTGGAGGCTATATACAGGGGGTACCAGTACAGAGTCAATGTGGAGGCTATATACAGGGGGTACCGGTACAGAGTCAATGTGGAGGCTATATACAGGGTGTTACGGTACAGAGTAAATGTGGAGGCTATATACAGGGTGTTACGGTACAGAGTCAATGTGGAGGCTATATACAGGGTGTTACGGTACAGAGTCAATGTGGAGGCTATATACAGGGGGTACCAGTACAGAGGCAATGTGGAGGCTATATACATGGTGTTACGGTACAGAGTCAATGTGGAGGCTATATACAGGGTGTTACGGTACAGAGTCAATGTGGAGACTATATACAGGGGGTACCGGTACAGAGTCAATGTGGAGGCTATATACAGGGGGTACCGGTACAGAGTCAATGTGGAGGCTATATACAGGGGGGTACCGGTACAGAGTCAATGTGGAGGCTATATACATGGTGTTACGGTACAGAGTCAATGTGGAGGCTATATACAGGGTGTTACGGTACAGAGTCATTGTGGAGACTATATACAGGGGGTACTGGTACAGAGTCAATGTGGAGGCTATATACAGGGGGTACCAGTACAGAGTCAATGTGGAGGCTATATACAGGGTGTTACGGTACAGAGTCAATGTGGAGGCTATATACAGGGGGTACCGGTACAGAGTCAATGTGGAGGCTATATACAGGGGGTACCGGTACAGAGTCAATGTGGAGGCTATATACAAGGGGTACCGGTACAGAGTCAATGTGGAGGCTATATACAGGGGGTACCGGTACAGAGTCAATGTGGAGGCTATATACAGGGGGTACCAGTACAGAGTCAATGTGGAGACTATATACAGGGGGTACCGGTACAGAGTCAATGTGGAGGCTATATACAGGGGGTACCAGTACAGAGTCAATGTGGAGGCTATATACAGGGGGTACCGGTACAGAGTCAATGTGGAGGCTATATACAGGGGGTACCGGTACAGAGTCAATGTGGAGGCTATATACAGGGTGTTACGGTACAGAGTAAATGTGGAGGCTATATACAGGGTGTTACGGTACAGAGTCAATGTGGAGGCTATATACAGGGTGTTACGGTACAGAGTCAATGTGGAGGCTATATACAGGGGGTACCAGTACAGAGGCAATGTGGAGGCTATATACATGGTGTTACGGTACAGAGTCAATGTGGAGGCTATATACAGGGTGTTACGGTACAGAGTCAATGTGGAGACTATATACAGGGGGTACTGGTACAGAGTCAATGTGGAGGCTATATACAGCAGGTACCGTTACAGAGTCAATGTGGAGGCTATATACAGGGCGTACCAGTACAGAGTCAATGTGGAGGCTATATACAGGGGTACCGGTACAGAGTCAATGTGGAGGCTATATACAGGGGGTACCGGTACAGAGTCAATGTGGAGGCTATATACAGGGGGTACCGGTACAGAGTCAATGTGGAGGCTATATACAGGGGGCACCGGTTAGTCGAGGTAATATGTACATAGGACTCCTAGGAAAGGTTATCGGTCCACTGGATGTGGAAGGCAACCCAAAGTCAAGCAGGTTGATTTCTCTGACTCTAGGCTATGTTGCTGAATTACAGAAGACTGACTCATTCAAGGATGTGAATAGGCACTGCCTTATAGTACGCAGTGAGTCATAGCGCGGGGATTACCAGGCAGGCACTATAGGTCTACTGGATCTCCTATCAACAGTATAATTATTATAGATCTGCCTGGCTGCTGGCAACCCTAGACTTGCTAGCAGCTCACCCTTCAATAAATCAAGACTCATCGTAAATCTATCGCCCTGACTTTTGTGACGACTCCGAGGCGTGGAAGGAAAGCACTATCAAGAGCCAAGAGAGGGGCCTGCCGCCTCTTGGTGAATAGCCTGCATCTACCATCTATGATCGATTCAATTTCACCATTTTGAATGAATGTTTCTTTGTAAGGGTGGAGACTGCAGGTTATATACCTGCCTTTTCAATCACCACATAGGGCCTATCATTTTCTCATTGCATCCTTTTGGTCTTCACTTTAAATCAGTGAAAGGGGGAGAAGACAGACACACACATTTATCAACACATTCCCGCTCTCTGTGTGGTCTACTGATATGTCCCACTGGGTTGATTGAGTTCAGCAGCTGCTTGTGATTACCTGGTACATGTGGCTCAGAACAGGCAGACTCCCCGGCTCTCTGATTAGCATCACTGTGCTGATCCTCTACGTCCAGTCCTCCTCACTGGCTGGATACTGGAAATACACTGAACGAAAAATATTAACACAATGTGTTGGTTTCATGAGCTGAAATAAAATATCCCAGAAATGTTCCATACTCACAAAAAAAAAAGCTTATTTCTCTCCAACGTTGTGCACAAATTTGTTTACATCCCTGTAAGTGAGAATCTCTCCTTTGTCAAGATAATCCATCCACCTGACAGATGTGGCATATCAAGAAGCTGGATCAACAGCATGATCAATTACACAGGTGCACCTTGTGCTGAGGACAATAAAAGGCCACTCTAAAAATGTACAGTTCTGTCACACAACACAAAGCCACAGATGTCTCAAGTTTTGAGAGTGCCTGCAATTGGCATGCTGACTGTAGAAATGTTCACCAGAGCTGTTGCCAGATAATTGAATGTTCCATAAGCCTCCTCCAATGTCGTTTTAGAGAATTTGGCAGTACGTCCAACTGGCCTCACAACGTGTAACAAAGCCTGCACAGGGCCCCCACATCCGGCTTCTTCACCTGCAGGATCGTCTGAGACCAGCCACCCGGACAGCTGATGAAACTGTGGGTTTACACAACCAAATAATATCTGCACAAACGGTCAGAAAACCGTCTCAGGGAAGCTCATCTGCATGCTCGTCGTCCTCACCAGGGTCTTGATCTGACTGCAGTTCAGCGTTGTAACCGACTTCAGTGGGCAAATGTTCACCTTCGATGGCCACTGGCACGCTGGATAAGTGTGCTCTTCACGGATGAATCCCGGTTTCAACTGTATGGCGGTCGTGTGTGGGCGAGGGGTTTGCTGATGTCAGCATTTGACTGGTACTGTGTATTTTATTTTATGGGCGTGAATAAGTGTGCCATCTCAGTGAACTAATCGTAGAGACTAAAAGGCTCTGCATGGGTCAATCCAAAAGTCTGCAGTGGCCATACAGCATTTACTGCGATTGCCCCCCCTCACCCCGCAGAAGTCGGGGGCTGTTCGCAGAGCTGTTTTGAAGGAAGTTGTCAAAGAAGCGAGTTTTGCGTTTATACAGGACCTCCCGCCCTCCCCTACGGTCAACCAATCACGTCAATGAGCTAGACGGCGCCCTCCGCATAAAGGCTACAACATTTGAGAGGTGCACGCCGTTGCGGTACGGAGCTGAATATCTCCAGAGGCTCTGCAGTTGTCACACAATAGGGCTGTGACGTCATGGAATGTTGTCAGCTGGTGATTAACAAGCAAATAACTGTCGGTCTCACGGTAATTGACTGTTAATGAACACAAACACGTTTAGCATCTCCTGGCTTCCACACACAGCCTACAAGCCACTGATGCAGACCTTTTTAAAACATCTACATGTTTAAAAGTCTAATAAATCCATGTAATATAGCTGACATCATCACAATACATCCATTATTTATTTTAGACAGCTCTAAAGAAACATGATATGAAGAAAATGTAGGCTATTTCAGAAGGACAGAATAGCCTACTCTGAGTTGTCCTAATGTTAGGTCCTGATCTGGCTATGCCATATGGCTGTGGGCTAACCTAGTTCATTTAGCACACAAGATTTGCTTAGAATTCCATGGCATTATTTTATAATATGGAGAATAAAATTGAACAAAGCTGAATAAAATAGAAATGATATTTCTCCAAACGATTTGAGGGAGTGCGGACAAGCTGATCGGTAAACAAAGAAACCGGTACTTCCATGTTTAATTTAGAGTTATTTATGCAACTTTAGTTGTTTTACAAACATTGGGCAATATGTTCTGATTTTTAATACATTCTAAGGCGGCATGATGTGACTGGTGATTTTTAACAAAGTCACATGAAAGGCATGATCTCTGCTTTGTTTCTTGCGCAGGCATCAAACACTCATCAGTCTCACGTTCACAATTTGCCATCCCCCTTGCGTGACCGTTGTGCCCTTGGGCCGAATATAGTTACAATTCACTTCTCCCGGTTGCCAAACGCCGTGCTACGAAGCACCGCTCACTCGCATGGCTCTCTCTCGTATCTAAACTCTTATTAGTCTATGCTCGTCACGTGACGTCCCCGATGGACACATCCGGGATGTAACTGCAGGCGTCCTTCTTATCGAATTCTGAGGCGCATATTGAAGATGTTAGGAGAACTGTCCACATGTACTTTTTGTCAGCCAATCAGATGAGTAGTCCTGACGAACAGCAAAACCACTAGTCTACAGTGCATTCGGAAAGTATTCAGACCCCTTGACCTTTTCCACGTTTTCTTACATTAGACTTATTCTAAAATTGATTAAATATTTTTAAAAAAAATTAAAATCGAACCTTTTCTAATAAAGCATTACTTGCATAATCACATTTGCGATCAATTTTGAGAACAGTGTTTTCCCGCAAGTTGATTGCATTTTGGAACATTTGCGCTCACAGCCTACTGCCGTGTGCACATTGCTGCGCTTATAATGCGAAGAAATAACCTATTAGGTTATCAACATTTTAAACGTTCTGATCTGTTGCATCAGCCTCATTGTTTTTGATGCTAGTAGTTGTATTCATTTGGGATCTGGGTAATTATGTAACTACGGTAACTTCTATGTCCTCAGGGTCAATTTTGGGAATTTTATTAAAAAATATATATGTTTTTATTCTTTATATATTAAGTTTACATTACAATCACCCCATATTTCTTTCAACATCTCTCTATCAAGTATTTTAGCTACTTTTCAGGTGCATTTTATACCTCTCACTGTTTTGCCCTTGAACCTGACCCCGACTTTTGAGCTTCTACTATTTTTTTTCTATGAGAAAACATTACATAAATGTGTAATTATTAATGTTATCTTCTAGAGAAAGAGTCAAATAAAATCTACATCAATATTTATTGTGAGTCTGCACTTTTATTTACACAAAATATACCTGTCCTTCGGGAGTGGTGTCATTTCCACCACTGAGAGCAAATTCCTCATTAATAAAGTTTTTTTTCAAGAGAATGTTAAATTTAGTTACCATGGAAACATATTGTGACACAGAAGCACGTGGCTGCAGAGGACAGTTGTTCCTGATGTGCTGTCCAAAAGTTGATGAAAAATCTAGGTCAATATATTGCTTGTGTAGAGAATATTTTTATTGTCAGTCATTTCCAAATAGGCTACAATTTCTTTAATTTGTGGTAGAATTTTGATTTTTTTAAATATATATTTGATGTATTTAGTGTAAACCATATGCTAGCTGTAATACTGGCCAAAGCATGCTAAGCAACAACAGAAGCGCAATTTCCATCAGTTATTTCCATCACAAACTTAACTGTGATGGAAATGACAGAATGTTGTGGAAATGACAAAAATCCATTATTACTTTTTACTTAAAAAACAAGTAGGCTTATTTAATCAAGTTTTAAATAACTTGAGTCTAGAAAATACTCCAAGGTGTGCACAATTAGAAAACTTAAGAATAATTTTTCTTTGTTTTTAGAAGATGCTACATAAAATAGCATGGCGGTCACAGACATAGACATTTTAAATGATCCTATATGATACCAGGAACATCTGCAAAAAGACAGGGAGAGATACTGGATGAAAAAAGAGAAGCGAGAAGTGATATCCATCTCTGAGCTTACAAAGCGCAAACAAAGAAGCAAGAGATGGCAATGTAACCAACGGAATAGAAGACAAACTAAAGAGAACAGTTGCAATGGAGACCTACCTATCAGGCAACACACCACCTCAGTCACCAGATGACTTGCAGCCAGAACATGAGGCTAACATACCTGCCGCTAACTTACCTGCCCTGATGCCCGCCCTGATACCCAGTCCTCATCGTCTGCAACAGGAATGAGAAGTCTAATACTTGCTGGAAGGAAAAAGGTTGGGAGAGGTCGCTCAAAAACACAGAGATCTTTGCATGACAAATGTCAAACCTGATAAAGCTTAACGGAAAACTGAGAAATACAAAAAAAAAGCTATGATCAACTGATGAAGAAGATGGATAGACCAGATTCGCCCAAAGACAAAACAGAAAATGAAGGGAACTACGAAGAACTTGAGAAGGATTTTATTGTTTCAAAATAACCATCATTGCAGAGTTAAAGCAAATGTATCAAAAAATGCACAGTGCCAAAAGACAAACAAGTGGCTTCGAAAGATGCTCAGAGGAAACATCCTGAGAAAGTACGGCCTGGTCAAAGCTGCAAACAGACGACTTTCGATTTTCAAGCCAAAGCAATGAGGGCAAATGAAAACAGGCCATCAAGTCTTCAATACTCCAGGAAGAATCAGTGTAACAGAATTAGCACTGGCACAGAAAAGAAAATCACTAGATTCTATGAACGTGATGACAACAGCAGAGCCACAACGGGGGAAAAGGACACACTAACGAGGAAAAAGAAAGAAAGCAGAAACACTTCTTGAATGGCACAATTCAGAACCTTTTTATCAGAAGTTTAACAGGAAATATTCAGAGATTAAAATGTCCTACTATGAATTCTTTAAAATACGTATTTTTGGGTTGTCAAGCCAACGGTCCAGGATATGGACACGTCTCTGCAAAACCCACGCCGACCTCCAGTTCATGGCCGACAAACTACAGTATCACAAGGTGATACAGCAACAATGAAAACCTTATTGAGTCTTTGTGCTGTCAGAACCTTATTGGGTCGTTGTGCTGTCAGAACCTTATTGGGTCTTTGTGCTGTCAGAACCTTATTGGGTCTTTGTGCTGTCAGAACCTCATTGGGTCGTTGTGCTGTCAGAACCTTATTGGGTCTTTGTGCTGTCAGAACCTGAAGAAAGAGTGCATGTATAGAGAGTGCTGCCTTTGTCAAGCAAAAGAGCTTAAAACATCTGACTTTGATGCTGGTGAGCAGACATGGTGGTTTGAGTGGAAAAACAAAGCTAAAGAGAAGGAAAAACTAAGCTGAAGAGAGAGAGAAGGAAAACAAAGCTGAAGAGAGAGAGAGAGAAAGAGAAAAAAACAAAGCTGAAGAGAGAGAGAAAGAAAACAAAGCTGAAGAGAGAGAGAAAGAAAACAAAGCTGAAGAGAAAGAGAAAGAAAACAAAGCTGAAGAGAGAGAGAAAGAAAACAAAGCTGAAGAGAGAGAGAAAGAAAACAAAGCTGAAGAGAGAGAGAAAGAAAACAAAGCTGAAGAGAGAGAGAAAGAAAACAAAGCTGAAGAGAGAGAGAGAGAAAGAGAAGGAAAAACAAAGTGGGAAACATGGAGAAGTTCACTGTACATTTGACAGTATAATAAAAGGTATGTGGCACACTGCATGTACAACATTCGACACCAATACTCCAAACAGAGAGGATTAAAAGAGAATCTGTGGAAAGAGGAGATCATCGTGCATATTGACTTGGCAGAGAACTCGGGGGCGCAACTTTCACTGGGGATGGGGGGGGGACATGTCAATCTCACATTCTGAAATTGCATTTTTGTCCCCCCGTAGTTTTATCATTTGAATGTGATACAAAACGAGGCAACGGTGTGCTTTAGGACCATGCAGACATCTCAGAGCGGTCAGGTAGGCTGTTTGGAGTGTTTATCCGACTGGATAAAACAAATGATAATAATTTATTCTCCCCCACTTCTAAAACCAAAGTTGTGCCACTGAGAGAACTACCTGTGTAAATTCACCAGTGAGATCCAGGCGGTTCACTTTGGTGATTCTCACATGCAGGTGACCCTCCACACCTGTGTTGGACATACCACAAATGATACCGTTTCCCGATGCTCACTGAGCTCTGCTATGCGGATGATTTCTCTGCAATCTGGGCTCATCTCTCCAAACCACTGAGCTCTGCTATACGGAGGACCCCTCTGCAATCTGGGCTCATCTCTCCAAACCACTGAGCTCTGCTATACGGAGGACCCCTCTGCAATCTGGGCTCATCTCTCCAAACCACTGAGCTCTGCTATACGGAGGACCCCTCTGCAATATGGGCTCATCTCTCCAAACCACTGAGCTCTGCTATACGGAGGACCCCTCTGGGCTCATCTCTCCAAACCACTGAGCTCTGCTATACGGAGGACCCCTCTGGGCTCATCTCTCCAAACCACTGAGCTCTGCTATACGGAGGACCCCTCTGGGCTCATCTCTCCAAACCACTGAGCTCTGCTATACGGAGGACCCCTCTGGGCTCATCTCTCCAAACCACTGAGCTCTGCTATACGGAGGACCCCTCTGCAATCTGGGCTCATCTCTCCAAACCACTGAGCTCTGCTATACGGAGGACCCCTCTGCAATATGGGCTCATCTCTCCAAACCACTGAGCTCTGCTATACGGAGGACCCCTCTGCAATCTGGGCTCATCTCTCCAAACCACTGAGCTCTGCTATACGGAGGACCCCTCTGGGCTCATCTCTCCAAACCACTGAGCTCTGCTATACGGAGGACCCCTCTGGGCTCATCTCTCCAAACCACTGAGCTCTGCTATACGGAGGACCCCTCTGGGCTCATCTCTCCAAACCACTGAGCTCTGCTATACGGAGGACCCCTCTGGGCTCATCTCTCCAAACCACTGAGCTCTGCTATACGGAGGACCCCTCTGGGCTCATCTCTCCAAACCACTGAGCTCTGCTATACGGAGGACCCCTCTGGGCTCATCTCTCCAAACCACTGAGCTCTGCTATACGGAGGACCCCTCTGGGCTCATCTCTCCAAACCACTGAGCTCTGCTATACGGAGGACCCCTCTGCAATCTGGGCTCATCTCTCCAAACCACTGAGCTCTGCTATACGGAGGACCCCTCTGCAATATGGGCTCATCTCTCCAAACCACTGAGCTCTGCTATACGGAGGACCCCTCTGCAATCTGGGCTCATCTCTCCAAACCACTGAGCTCTGCTATACGGAGGACCCCTCTGGGCTCATCTCTCCAAACCACTGAGCTCTGCTATACGGAGGACCCCTCTGGGCTCATCTCTCCAAACCACTGAGCTCTGCTATACGGAGGACCCCTCTGGGCTCATCTCTCCAAACCACTGGCCTACTTCCATGATCTCTGTCCACTTTTGGAATCTTACTTTTGCTTAAATTAATTAAATGTTCTACAATGGTTGTTGTTCAAAATGTTTGCAATAAATAAAAAATAAATCTTTTTTTTTTTTTTTTTTTTTTTTTTTTACATATGTAATTTCCACCACACCTTGTCATTACCACCACACCTTGTCATTACCACCCACACCTTGTCATTTCCACCCACACCTTGTCATTACCACCACACCTTGTCATTACCACCCACACCTTGTCATTACCACCACACCTTGTCATTACCACCACACCTTGTCATTACCACCCACACCTTGTCATTTCCACCCACACCTTGTCATTTCCACCCACACCTTGTCATTACCACCCACACCTTGTCATTTCCACCCACGCCTTGTCACATCCACCCCACACCTTGTCATTACCACCCACACCTTGTCATTGCCACCCACACCTTGTCATTGCCACCCACACCCATATTTTGAGGTAAATTCGTATATTCTGTATAATTGACATTGATTGATTTGTTTTAGAAATCACATGGTTATAATTGGGTAGAAATATGTATATTTTCTAATGATAAATAAATGTTTTCAGCTCTTCACAAAGGCAAGTTTATACATTGAGGCGTTGTGTTGAATTATTCATTTTAGGAAAACCTTAAAAAGCACTTAAAATAATATTCAATGCACGTTAATGTACAAATGCATAAGAAATGTGTTATAAAATAATTGTATGATATTTCATTTTCAACTAAAATCAATGTTTAATGATGTGATGGAAATTACATTGGTCTAAGGCTGTCTGAGAAAAATGACAAAAATATATAAATTCCTGAACAGTACGAGATCGCAGCCATTATCAGGTATTATTTCTAGACAAATCAAAGACGATTATAATACTGGTAAAAATGATGTTTCAATACATTTTAATTTCTGAAAGCCAAAGTGCCTGAAGTTGCAGAATCACCCATCTATAGCATCCCACAACTGTCCCAGAGTAGCCTAGTGGCAGGTAGCCTAGTATTTAGACTGGTTGGGCCAGTTCCCGAAAGGTTGCTAGATCGAATCCCCGAGCTGACAAAGTAAAAAAATCTGCCGTTCTGTCCCTGAACAAGGCAGTTAACCCACTGTTCCCCAATAGGCCTTCATTGAAAATAAGAATTAGTTCTTAACTGTCTTGCCTAGTTAAATAAAGGTTACTTGTTTTGAATATTTCTTTCTCACACAGAAGTGTCATCTTTTCTACTATGGTGGGATAGCAGATAAACACAATGTAGTCAGACCCCTTGACTTTTTCCACATTTTGTGAAGTTACAGCTTATTCTAAAATGGATTAAGTAAATAAATAAAAGGAGATTTGATTGGCAGTGAGCACAGCAGCAGGACGGTGTGGAGAGGAAGGCAGCATGGAGAGGAAGGCAGCATGGAGAGGAAGGCAGCAGAACGGTGTGGAGAGGAAGGCAGCATGGCGGTGTGGAGAGGAAGGCAGCATGGAGAGGAAGGCAGCATGGAGAGGAAGGCAGCAGAACGGTGTGGAGAGGAAGGCAGCATGGCGGTGTGGAGAGGAAGGCAGCATGGAGAGGAAGACAGCAGGACGGTGTGGAGAGGAAGGCAGCAGGACGGTGTGGAGAGGAAGGCAGCAGGACGGTGTGGAGAGGAAGGCCGCAGGACGGTGTGGAGAGGAAGGCAGCAGGACGGTGTGGAGAGGAAGGCAGCAGGACGGTGTGGAGAGGAAGGCAGCAGGACGGTGTGGAGAGGAAGGCAGCAGGACGGTGTGGAGAGGAAGGCAGCATGACGGTGTGGAGAGGAAGGCAGCAGGACGGTGTGGAGAGGAAGGCAACATGACGGTGTGGAGAGGAAGGCAGCATGACGGTGTGGAGAGGAAGGCAACATGGAGAGGAAGGCAGCAGAACGGTGTGGAGAGCAAGGCAGCATGGAGAGGAAGGCAGCAAGACGGTGTGGAGAGGAAGGCAGCATGGAGAGGAAGGCAGCAGGACGGTGTGGAGAGGAAGGCAGCATGGAGAGGAAGGCAGCAAGACGGTGTGGAGAGGAAGGCAGCATGGAGAGGAAGGCAGCATGACGGTGTGGAGAGGAAGGCAGCATGACGGTGTGGAGAGGAAGGCAGCATGACGGTGTGGAGAGGAAGGCAGCAGGACGGTGTGGAGAGGAAGGCAGCAGGACGGTGTGGAGAGGAAGGCAGCATGGAGAGGAAGGCAGCAAGACGGTGTGGAGAGGAAGGCAGCATGGAGAGGAAGGCAGCAAGACGGTGTGGAGAGGAAGGCAGCATGGAGAGGAAGGCAGCAAGACGGTGTAGAGAGGAAGGCAGCATGGAGAGGAAGGCAGCAAGACGGTGTGGAGAGGAAGGCAGCATGGCGGTGTGGAGAGGAAGGCAGCATGGAGAGGAAGACAGCAGGACGGTGTGGAGAGGAAGGCAGCAGGACGGTGTGGAGAGGAAGGCAGCAGGACGGTGTGGAGAGGAAGGCCGCAGGACGGTGTGGAGAGGAAGGCAGCAGGACGGTGTGGAGAGGAAGGCAGCAGGACGGTGTGGAGAGGAAGGCAGCAGGACGGTGTGGAGAGGAAGGCAGCAGGACGGTGTGGAGAGGAAGGCAACATGACGGTGTGGAGAGGAAGGCAGCAGGACGGTGTGGAGAGGAAGGCAACATGACGGTGTGGAGAGGAAGGCAGCATGACGGTGTGGAGAGGAAGGCAACATGGAGAGGAAGGCAGCAGAACGGTGTGGAGAGCAAGGCAGCATGGAGAGGAAGGCAGCAAGACGGTGTGGAGAGGAAGGCAGCATGGAGAGGAAGGCAGCAGGACGGTGTGGAGAGGAAGGCAGCATGGAGAGGAAGGCAGCAAGACGGTGTGGAGAGGAAGGCAGCATGGAGAGGAAGGCAGCAAGACGGTGTGGAGAGGAAGGCAGTATGGAGAGGAAGGCAGCAAGACGGTGTGGAGAGGAAGGCAGCATGGAGAGGAAGGCAGCAAGACGGTGTGGAGAGGAAGGCAGCATGGAGAGGAAGGCAGCATGACGGTGTGGAGAGGAAGGCAGCAGGACGGTGTGGAGAGGAAGGCAGCAGGACGGTGTGGAGAGGAAGGCAGCATGGAGAGGAAGGCAGCAAGACGGTGTGGAGAGGAAGGCAGTATGGAGAGGAAGGCAGCAAGACGGTGTGGGGAGGAAGGCAGCATGGAGAGGAAGGCAGCAAGACGGTGTGGAGAGCACGGCAGCACGGAGAGGAAGGCAGCAAGACGGTGTGGAGAGGAAGGCAGCAGGACGGTGTGGAGATGAAGGCAGCAGGACGGTGTGGAGAGAAAGGCAGCATGGAGAGGAAGGCAGCAAGACGGTGTGGAGAGGAAGGCAGTATGGAGAGGAAGGCAGCAAGACGGTGTGGAGAGGAAGGCAGCATGGAGAGGAAGGCAGCAAGACGGTGTGGAGAGCACGGCAGCACGGAGAGGAAGGCAGCAAGACGGTGTGGAGAGGAAGGCAGCATGGAGAGGAAGGCAGCAGGACGGTGTGGAGAGGAAGGCAGCATGGAGAGGAAGGCAGCATGACGGTGTGGAGAGGAAGGCAGCATGACGGTGTGGAGAGGAAGGCAGCAGGACGGTGTGGAGAGGAAGGCAGCAGGACGGTGTGGAGAGGAAGGCAGCATGGAGAGGAAGGCTGCAAGACGGTGTGGAGAGGAAGGCAGCATGGAGAGGAAGGCAGCAAGACGGTGTGGGGAGGAAGGCAGCATGGAGAGGAAGGCAGCAAGACGATGTGGAGAGGAAGGCAGCATGGAGAGGAAGGCAGCAAGACGGTGTGGAGAGGAAGGCAGTATGGAGAGGAAGGCAGCAAGACGGTGTGGAGAGGAAGGCAGCAGGACGGTGTGGAGAGGAAGGCAGCAGGACGGTGTGGAGAGCAAGGCAGCAGGACGGTGTGGAGAGGAAGGCAGCAGGACGGTGTGGAGAGGAAGGCAGCAGGACGGTGTGGAGAGGAAGGCAGCAGGACGGTGTGGAGAGGAAGGCAGCAGGACCGTGTGGAGAGGAAGGCAGCAGGACGTTGTGGAGAGGAAGGCAGCAGGACGGTGTGGAGAGGAAGGCAGCAGGACGGTGTGGAGAGGAAGGCAGCAGGACGGTGTGGAGAGGAAGGCAGCAGGACAGTGTGGAGAGGAAGGCAGCATGGAGAGGAAGGCAGCAGGACAGTGTGAAGAGGAGGAGAGGAAGGCAACATGGAGAGCAAGGCAGCATGGAGAGGAAGGCAGCAGAAAGGTGTGGAGAGCAAGGCAGCAGGACGGCGTGGAGAGCAAGGCAGCAGGAATGCAGCATGGAGAGCAAGGCAGCATGGAAAAAGGCAGCATGGAAAAAGGCAGCATGGAGAGGAAGGCAGCAGGACGGTGTGGAGAGAAAGGCAGCAGGACGGTGTGGAGAGCAAGGCAGCAGGACAGTGTGGAGAGGAAGGCAGCAGGACGGTGTGGAGAGGAAGACAGCATGGAGAGGAAGGCAGCAGGACGGTGTGGAGAGGAAGGCAGCAGGACGGTGTGGAGAGGAAGGCAGCAGGACGGTGTGGAGAGGAAGGCAGCAGGACGGTGTGGAGAGGAAGGCAGCAGGACGGTGTGGAGAGGAAGGCAGCAGGACGGTGTGGAGAGGAAGGCAGCAGGACGATGTGGAGAGGAAGGCAGCAGGACGATGTGGAGAGGAAGGCATCTGCAGTGATAAACACTGGAGTCTCGTTGGCAGTTTAGGAGTGGAGCCCGAGTGCTGTCATACACAACCATAGACCACTATGTACTGTAATGCAGCACCCCAGGAGGTTATACTATAGTACTGTAATGCAGCACCCTAAGAGGTTATACTATAGTACTGTAATGCAGCACCCCAGGAGGTTATACTATAGTACTGTAATGCAGCACCCCAGGAGGTTATACTATAGTACTGTAATGCAGCACCCCAGGAGGTTATACTATAGTACTGTAATGCAGCACCCCAGGAGGTTATGCTATAGTACTGTAATGCAGCACCCCAGGAGGTTATACTATAGTACTGTAATGCAGCACCCCAGGAGGTTATACTATAGTACTGTAATGCAGCACCCCAGGAGGTTTTACTATAGTACTGTAATGCAGCACCCCAGGAGGTTATACTATAGTACTGTAATGCAGCACCCCAGGAGGTTATACTATAGTACTGTAATGCAGCACCCCAGGAGGTTATACTATAGTACTGTAATGCAGCACCCCAGGAGGTTATACTATAGTATTGTAATGCAGCACCCCAGGAGGTTATACTATAGTACTGTAATGCAGCACCCCAGGAGGTTATACTATAGTACTGTAATGCAGCACCCCAGGAGGTTATACTATAGTACTGTAATGCAGCACCCCAGGAGGTTATACTATAGTACTGTAATGCAGCACCCCAGGAGGTTATACTATAGTACTGTAATGCAGCACCCCAGGAGGTTATACTATAGTACTGTAATGCAGCACCCCAGGAGGTTATGCTATAGTACTGTAATGCAGCACCCCAGGAGGGTTCCTAGTGTGTGATGGTGTGTTTGTTTGTGAGCTCTCTAGTCCCACTTCTGGCGCTGCGAGGGTTAAGTCCGATACAGCAGTTTCCACTGCGGTGCAGATGGCTTTGCTGTTCTGTTCGCTAGCGAGAGAGGGGAGGTAGGGAGACTGAAAGAGGGGGAGAGAGAGACTGAAAGAGAGAGGAGGGAGGGAGAGACTGAAAGAGTGGTAGAGGAGGGAGGGAGAGAGCGATGTTGGAATGGAAAGTACAGAACCATATGTAACATATTTAGAGATGGATTGAGTTGTAGCTGAGGTGGAGTTGACTTTTCTCTGATTACGGGATTTCGTTCCATCGTAAACTCCTCACCTGTGCCTCTCTCTACTATAGAATCTATAGATAGCCAGTTGTGTCAGTCAGAGAAAGGAAGGGAGGGGCCGTGTGAGTGTTCTCTCTGCTCCTATTGGTTACGAGGCATCGCGCGCACTACAGTACGGTGGCGGCGCCTGCTGCTGATGTGCGTCTGTAGGAATCTCCTGCTGTTGAGGAGGAGCAGTAGAGCACTCTAGTTAAATACATCCAAATAAAAAGGAATAACAGAGCTGGAGGTGGGACTGGGATTGGACTGGGCTGGAGAGAGGTTTTTTTTTGTCAGGTGTCCTCTGTTTATCTGTGATGACCAGGATGAACTATTGCTGTAAGTATTGTACTCTGACTGACTACTGACTAGCTCTATTTAGCTTAGCCAGTATTTAGCCTAGCTTCTCTACACAGATCAGTGTTGCTGCTTAGCTTAGCCAGTATTTAGCCTAGCTTCTCTACACAGATCAGTGTTAGCCTAGCCAATCAGTCCGTAGGTTTACTGCTTGCTTGTCAATATTGGTTATTTGGAAAATGAATCTTATTCAGGTTTAGGCCAGAAAGCTCTGTGTTCTGTAACACCATTTTACTGACTGTGTTACTGTTACTGTTACTGTTACTACTACTACTACTACTACTACTACTACTACTACTACTACTACTATACTACTACTACTACTACTACTACTACTACTACTTTGAATTACATATACAGTATGTGGTGTTGAAAACATCATAGTAGTTGCCCAATGGTCTGCCGTTAACATTTTATTCCAGTGTTGGGCTAATAAGAAGTTGCATCTCATGACCTTCTACTGTATGAGCTGAATTTTTAGGGCCTGTTTAGGTATTTTAAAAAATAAATCTATATATATATATATATAAGTTATTTGATGAAACATTGATTTTGGCCTTACACGCTACCCAAACCAAAATAAATGTACACATACATGTTATTCAATCATTGCACACGCCAATGAGCATCTGCGTAGCCAGACGCTAAAATAGAAGTTGTTTCTATTTGTGACGCCGAACGCGATGCAAGTCCTGCCTCTCCCATCTCCTCATTGGCTTTTAGAAGCAGATACCCACTTGCCATCTCCTCATTGGTTATACCCATGTGGGTGATTGAAAGATGAACTTCGGTCGGTCGGTCGGTTGTGGTAATACACCTTATTATGAAAGTTAGATGCCAATCGCCATATAAAGTCCAAAGAAGAAAATGCCTGGAAGGAGGAGAGATGACTAGAAACAATTCGGTTGACTGTTTTATGTGTGGATTAATTGTCGGAGTAGAGGACCTTGTGCATTTCTCGTAAAATAACTCAATGTTTATATCAGAGGACAAATTAGCTAGCAACAGCAAGCTAGCTAGCTAAATAGGACAAATTAGCTAGCAACTGCAAGCTAGCTAGCTAAATTGCCAATGCAAGTTTAATGCTTTTCGACCTGTCCCCAAATTAATATAATTGGTTCAGAGTTTTTTGATATTTCAACCTGCGTGTTGTGATCGCGTTTGGTGTGGGGGGGACATTGGGCCCAATGGCGGACGTCTGGTTTGGGCATGGTGTACTGCTATTAGCCAATAGAAACACATTGAATAACAGACTCATACATGGAATAACATATAGTCCAAAAATAAATCCAAAGAAAGTTTGTTTTAAAGTGTCTGTCCTAAATCTGAGAGAGATAAAATATCAGGAAATCATAAAAAAAAAAATTGAAGTATCCATTTTTAACCCCATTTTATTTGGCACCAAACTACTTATATATATATATATATATATATACTTCCATATGTTTTCTACTGGTACCGGGCTACCCTCAGATGAGGCTTGTGGGTGTCCTAGAGCAAAACAACCGACGTGTTCCTGAGAGTCCCGTAGAGGGGTCATATTAGTGTGTGTAGCCCAAATTGAAGCTACAGACAGAAGTAGGTACCGAGGTCAGATGGGCGGTACCGAGGACAGATGGGCGGTGCCGAGGACAGATGGGCGGTGCCGAGGACAGATGGGCGGTACCGAAGGCGGATCGGCAGTACCGACTACAGGCGAGTCCCGTGACGCTTGTCTCATGACGTTTTTTTGACAAGACAGGTTTTCGGGATGTCTCATGGTCTGACAAACACCTCTGTAGCTCGGCCACCTTCCACCGCAGATGCGAAAGGCCGCCATTGGTGAATGGGGTGGATTGAGACACAGCAAAAAAAATATAGATATCTGTAGCTTAAACCGATGGATTTTGATGGGGATTTTTGTATTTATTATGCTAATTAGATTTCCACTGTGGTGCGGACATCGACTCAAGAGAGTTTAAAGGCTTGCACACATCGCACCCGATCTAGCTTTCGTCTGCCGATCAGTCAGCGTGTTTTAAGGCTTGCACACATCGCATCCGATCTAGCTTTCGTCTGCCGATCAGTCAGCGTGTTTTAAGGCTTGCACACATCGCATCCGATCTAGCTTTCGTCTGCCGATCAGGCAGCGTGTTTTAAAGGACCGTCCACTTTCGATGTCTGTGACTGCCCCAAAAATTTCTACATGCAATTCTACATGTAAAATCGGTGCACACTCGGTTTGCAAATTACGTTCAGAGGTGCTAAGTACTCTCGGCCAGCAAACGCTATTGGTATCTCTCTCATCCATTACGGATCTGCAATGTTACCAGTTTCAGTGGTGGTCTAGCCCTATGCTATGTGCCGAATGTCACCAAACTCTCTTGGGTCTGTCTCTCTGTCTGTCTTCTCTCTCTCTCCTGTCTCTCTGTCTCTGTCTCTCATCAGCACTTGAATTCATTGTTCTGAGTCGGAGGGGAGTTTTAGCAGTTGTCAGCACTCGCTCCCCCTCGACGCGTCGTTTTCCATTTTTAAAGTCATGAATCATCTGGTTATGCTGCTTGTTGTCTGCCTCTGTGCCAGCCAGGCCCCAAGGTGGAAGGCCTGTGATACTGTCATCCTGGTTCCTGCATCCAACACTGTTCTGTTGTCTCTCTCTCTCGCTCACTCTCTCGCTCTCCTTTTGTTTGGCCGCAGTACAACCTGCACAATGTTCCCTCAAAAGTAGTACATTTGTTTGTTTGTTTGGTTGGTTGGTGCTCTGTTCTCTGTCATTGTGTCAACCCTGATGTGTTGACAGCGATCTGAAAGATGTTAAGATCATTTGCTGTTGTTATTAGATACATTTTAACCTGTCTGTCTGTAACCACTCTCTCTCCGTGGGTTCGGAAGAAATCTGATGTTTCCGTTTTTTCAAGGATACAGTATTTTCAACCCAACTTCTGTTTCCCCTGAAAAACGTTTGTGGGCACTCCGCTGAGGAATCTTTTACCAAGGCGGTTGGGTTAGCCCTGTAACAGTGTTCTCAGAGAGAAGTCTGGGGAGTATCAAAATTATTCTGGCAATGTCATAAAGCTGTTCTCCACAGTCAGATCTGGCTGGGCTTTTTATGGTCCTGACCACGTATAAGATGTTACTCGTGACAGTTCTGCATGGTCAGGCCTGATATTTGAAGGCATTCTTTTATTACATTCCTTTGCTGCATCATCACTTCTCTTGTGTCTGACTGTCTCTGTCTGTCTGTCTGTCTGTCTGTTTCTCTGTCTGATTCTGTCTGTCTCTCTGTCTCTTGGTCTGTCTGATTCTGTCTTTTTCTCTGTCTGACTGTCTGTCTGATTCTGTTTGTCTCTCTGTGTGTCTGTCTCTCTGTCTCTTGGTCTGTCTGATTCTGTCTTTTTCTCTGTCTGACTGTCTCTGTCTGTCTGTCTGTCTGTCTGTCTCTCTGTCTGATTCTGTCTGTCTCTCTGTCTCTTGGTCTGTCTGATTCTGTCTTTTTCTCTGTCTGACTGTCTCTGTCTGTCTCTCTGTCTGATTCTGTCTGTCTCTGTCTCTCTCTCTCTGATTCTGTCTGACTGTCTGTCCGTATGTATGTCTGTCGGTCTGTCTGTCTGTCTGTCTCTCTCTGTCTGATTCTGTCTGTTTCTCTTATCTCTTGGTCTGTCTGATTCTGTCTTTTCCTCTGTCTGACTGTCTGTCTGATTCCTGTTTGTCTCTCTCTGATTCTGTCTGACTGTCTGTCCGTATGTCTGTCGGTCTGTCTGTCTCTCTCTGTCTGATTCTGTCTGTCTCTTGGTCTGTCTGATTCTGTCTTTTTCTCTGTCTGACTCTCTGATTCTGTCTGACTGTCTGTCCGTATGTCTGTCGGTCTGTCTGTCTCTGTCTGTCTCTGTCTGTCTCTCTGTCGGTCTCTCTTAAGGCATCAGCACACTTCAGTTCGGCTAGGCGAACCGGACGAATGTGCTCGCATACTTCCTTAAAAGGCCTACACTTATCGCAGTGCTTGAGGCGTCACTACAGACCCGGGTTCAATCCCAGGCTGTGTCAAAACCGGCCGTGACCGGGAGTCTCATAGGGCGGCGCACAATTTGCAGAGATCTTAGTCGTGCAATTTTCCATCTAACTAAGATGTTTGGTGCAGTATTTATCAGATGAAAAGATTTGCATGAAAACGTTGAATGACAATAATACTTTATTGAAGAATCCTCACTGTTGACCAATCACCAACGAAGGGGCTTAGACTTCAGGTTACAGGTGAAAAAACCCTTACGGAAGTCCAAAACGAACAAAAACGTCACAAAATCTCTTCGTAATATATGCACAAACTCTTCCGAACTGTTTCAGTTGAGAAGCATGCGGACGCCTTTACACACACACACACACACACACACAGACCTCAACCACAGCGAGTTAAACAGCCCCCTGTCGCATTGCCTCATTTCTGATTATAGAAGTAACATCAGGGGCTTTTAGTTCCTGTCATATGCTCCTATTGCTTGATGATAACACTGATGATGTTTTTGAATTGGGTAATAATATCAGGGGCTTTTTGGTCTCTAACATCACTATAATAACGTTGACGATAATGCTGATTAGGCTGCAACTTGTAGCCTAAAAACCCTGTTTGTCATGGACCCATTATCAGGCAACATTAAATAAACATTAAATAAATATGCAGAGATTTTTTGTTGTTGTTGCCTACTATCGTTGATGCGTGATCTACTGTCAGGCGGCCTAGTGTTTAGAGCGTTGGGCCAGTAACCGAAAGGTTGCTGGATCGATTTCCCCCGAGCTGACAAGGTAAAAATCTGTCATTTTGCCCCCTGAGCAAGGCAGTTAAACCCACTGTTCCCCTGAACAAGGCAGTTAAACCCACTGTTCCCCGGGCGCCGAAGACGTAGATGGCGATTAAGGCAGCCACCTCTCTGGTTCAGAGGGATTGGGTTAAATGGAGAAGACCCATTTCAGTTGAATACATGTTTCCTGATATCGATGTCGTTGCCCAGATCACATCCTGAATATGAGGATTTAAACAAGGTTGAGATGAAGTTGTTTGGGACTGATTTACTTCTCTCTCTCTATAGATATATCTATAGATATATCTATAGAGAGAGAGAGAGAGAGAGAATCTGTGTTGTAGACAGCTGCAGACTCTCCTCTCCCAAGCTGCATGGGTTCTAATCATAGAATTACTAGAACCGACGTCCCCATTCAAAGTTCTGTGATCGGGGGCTGGCAGCCATATTGAGTACCCACTTCCCATGAGTACCAGTTGGTGAACCAGTCTAATTGCTGTGAACCAAGGGACTTTGCCTGTTCCAGTAATTGTATTTTTACGCTAATCCTCCAAGCATGATCCAACTGGCATGGTCAGCCTGACAAATGGCACCCTATTCCCTATTTAGTGCACTAGTTTTCACGGTTAAAAGTAGTGCACTATAGGCAATAGGGTGGCATTTGGAACGTAGCGATGGTCAGCCTTTTCCTGCAGTCCTGCCAAGCCCTCCAAACCTGCAGAGTGGAGCTTACTTCTGTTGGCACAGTCTGTTAGACTTGCTGCCTGGCCACAAAGGACACACATCCGCACACTAGAGAGTCAGTGTCACAAACAAACCCCATTGATCACTGGGATACTGACCACAAACTGAGGGATTGTGTTCACAAATGATGCACCAGAGCCACTGCAGATTGCAGAAGAAACTCTCAGCCGGGGAATAACGTCAATGGCTAAATACATCTATTTGTTTGACTCTCTCCTTCTATCGTATCGCTGGTTGTGCATCGACTGTCTGGTAGTCTGTGCCTGAATTTATTCTGTGGCTTTGATATTGAGAACTTAGTTTAGGCTAACGGACAAATGTAAAACCAATCATCTGTATACATTTCTGAACAAGTTCAATTTCCACGCGTTTCTCTTTTGCTCATTAAGAAAAAAAAAAAAAAAGATTCCGGTCTTGGGGGCGTGGTTCTATGTGGCAGTTACTGTTAGTTTAACGAGACACCATGGCAACAAAGCTAAGCGTCACTTCCTCAAAATATCCCCCGACTGAATCTACGATAACTGTTGATGTTTTGGACAGGGATATTTTTAGTTGCGCAATTATTACATCTGACTAAAGGTGTTTTAGTGCAGTATTTCTCATGTTTAAAAAAACAAAAAAAACAAAAAAGTGTTTGACGTGTTGTCTTATGTAAACAAAGTCCGCTGCGCTGCGGGCAGGTCTCTCTCTGTCGGTGTGTTCTGCGGTAGGAGTGGATAGAGCGCCGCCACCGCAGCTGCGTGTCTATCCCCTGTTATTAGTGGACAAGTGAGCGTTGTGGAAATCAAAACCCAAATCCTCAAGTAAGTCATAACGAACTCACTTACAAAACTCAGTTTTGGACGAGATGGATTTTATGACCTATAATATTATTATTATTATTATTAAAATTATGTATACAATGTTTCTGATTTAATATCATTGCCACATTGCCATTTTCCTGTCAGAGAAGTTGTATATTGCCTTCAGCTTCGCTCTAGATTTTTGTTGATTTTGAGTGGTAAGGAAGGTGTTTGTGCTCTTATCTAGTACATGTGGTGCCTGGGGACTGAGATGGACAGTACATTACTCTCTTCGTGGTGTCCTTTCTGATCCCATCCAGGAAAGTATGGTTCTGGAAAGTCAGGTCATTGACTGAATGACCTTGTTGCTCTGGTTACGGTGGACAGATTGAGAAGGAGAAATATGTTCTAGAACCCAAATTGCATCTCTCCTCTTCACACACTGCAGAAAGACTGCTGCACCACAATGAAATAGATCATAGATTTACCGTAGAACATGCATTGCACACTATACAAGAATCTGAAAGAGCGTGTGTGTGTGTGTGTGTGTGTGTGTGTGTGTTTTTGAACAAGTAAATGGTCAACAAAAAATGCTGACAGATTTAGCATCAACTGGAGTCAAGTAGGTCTTTTATTCGTTTTTCAGTTCAGCCCTGGTATAAAAAAAAATACAGCTATAAATTCAGACAATATGGTGCAGAGTAATGTTGCATCAGCGGTTTTACAGCGCTGATCAGCTTCAAGACATTAAACAGAACTGTTCTAGAGGGATTTTTATTTCAGTCCCAGGCCCCGTTTCCATCTTTTAAAATATTTTTAAAATCACTTTCTCTCCTTTTTAAAAGTACAGTTAGTATGTAGGCCTACCAGGCCTATTCTGTCAGAGGGAGTTTCCTCTTTTAGGCCTACCAGGCCTATTCTGTCAGAGGGAGTTTCCTCTTTTAGGCCTACCAGGCCTATTCTGTCAGAGGGAGTTTCCTCTTTTAGGCCTACCAGGCCTATTCTGTCAGAGGGAGTTTCCTCCTTTAGGCCTACCAGGCCTATTCTGTCAGAGGGAGTTTCCTCTTTTAGGCCTACCAGGCCTATTCTGCCAGAGGGAGTTTCCTCTTTTAGGCCTACCAGGCCTATTCTGTCAGAGGGAGTTTATTCTTTTAGGCCTACCAGGCCTATTCTGTCAGAGGGAGTTTATTATTTTAGGCATACTCAGTAGACTGTAAAATGCCAGAGGGAGTTTCCTCTTTTAGGCCTATTCAGTTTACTGTAAAATGCCAGAGGGAGTTTCCTCTTTTAGGCCTATTCAGTTTACTGTAAAATGCCAGAGGGAATTTCCTCTTTTAGGCCTATTCAGTTTACTGTAAAATGCCAGAGGGAGTTTCCTCTTTTAGGCCTATTCAGTTTACTGTAAAATGCCAGAGGGAGTTTCCTCTTTTAGGCCTATTCAGTTTACTGTAAAATGCCAGAGGGAGTTTCCTCTTTTAGGCCTATTCAGTTTACTGTAAAATGCCAGAGGGAGTTTCCTCTTTTAGGCCTATTCAGTTTACTGTAAAATGCCAGAGGGAGTTTCCTCTTTTAGGCCTATTCAGTTTACTGTAAAATGCCAGAGGGAGTTTCCTCTTTTAGGCCTATTCAGTTTACTGTAAAATGCCAGAGGGAGTTTCCTCTTTTAGGCCTATTCAGTTTACTGTAAAATGCCAGAGGGAGTTTCCTCTTTTAGGCCTATTCAGTTTACTGTAAAATGCCAGAGGGAGTTTCCTCTTTTAGGCCTATTCAGTTTACTGTAAAATGCCAGAGGGAGTTTCCTTTTTTGTTTGCCCTGCAGCTTTTTGTGTTTTTTTAGTTTCCCCTTAAAACTGCTTGAAGAGGTTTTTGACTGTTTGTGTTGAACCTTTGCAGTAGACCCTTGTGGTGGACTGTTGTTCAGTTTCCTACAACCCCAGCTGCGCTCTCAGGCTAGGCTAACGGCTCTCAGGCTAGGCTAACGGCTCTCAGGCTAGGCTAACGGCTCTCAGACTAGGCTAACGGCTCTCGGGCTAGGCTAACGGCTCTCGGGCTAGGCTAACGGCTCTCGGGCTAGGCTAACGGCTCTCGGGCTAGGCTAACGGCTCTCGGGCTAGGCTAACGGCTCTCGGGCTAGGCTAACGGCTCTCGGGCTAGGCTAACGGCTCTCGGGCTAGGCTAACGGCTCTCGGGCTAGGCTAACGGCTCTCAGACTAGGCTAATGGCTCTCAGGCTAGGCTAACGGCTCTCAGGCTAGGCTAACGTCTCTCAGGCACTATGCCTGGCTGGCCAGAGAGAGGAGACTGGTCCAGCTGAACCCTACTCCAAAAGGAGATCTTTGCTCTCGTCTTAACCCAAGATGGTACACTTACTTGCTGCCGTATTTACATGTTAGACCTGCAGATTGCAGGCCTAACCTATCCATCTTGATATTGGTATTTAAACAGTGTTGGTAAGTGGTTTGGTTTCTGATATGGTTGAGTGAGAACCCAGAGACTAGCCTGACCTGTCCTCCTCGTCCTAATATCATCAAAATTATTCTAGCAGCCCTGGCTGTGTGATAGCATGGCTGTCCCTCTCAGGTAAGGTGCCCTCTGCTCAGAAAGAAAAGTACTATATTTTAGCAGGACGCAGAACTTAAGCCTAGTTCACATTGGCAGTTTGAAGTGACATAAATCCTATTTTTTTTTTTGCATATCCGATTAAAATCTGTAATTTTTCCTGCAGTCTGAACAGCCAAAAAGTACATCGTAGGTGGTTTGGAATCAGATACAAATCAGATTGGCCAAGCGACATGTCTGAACAGTCAAATCTGATCCTTATTTGCCCTCAAGTGTTTTTTTTTAAAGACTTATTTGGCATATCCTTTTGCTTGCTAGCTACTCTGTTGACAGTTTGAGAAGAACATGTGGTAGCTAACTAGCTTGTTAATTGTTTAAAAACAAACGACTGAATGTGCTAAACAGCTACCTAGCTAGCTAGTTGACAGCTGTGGCTAGCTAAACAGCTACCTAGCTAGCTAGTTGACAGCTGTGGCTAGCTAAACAGCTACCTAGCTAGCTAGTTGACTGCTGTGGCTAGCTAAACAGCTACCTAGCTAGCTAGTTGACAGCTGTGGCTAGCTAAACAGCTACCTAGCTAGCTAGTTGACAGCTGTGGCTAGCTAAACAGCTACCTAGCTAGCTAGTTGACAGCTGTGGCTAGCTAAACAGCTACCTAGCTAGCTAGTTGATAGCTGTGTCTAGCCAAAAAAAGGACTTGTTTGGAAAGTTTGATTATCTTATCCTTTGAGGCTTTAAAAGTGTTCTTACACTACGATTTTGAACATTGAAAGCAACTGGGAAACGTCCATGGCGGTGCTAGGAAGCAGGAGCACCACCACCAATCAGCCTACACCAGTGCGTGCACACCCGTTGTTACTATGACAACTAGTTTAGCAATGTCAGCAAATGACTTATGTCTGAACACACACACACACACACACACACACACACACACACACACACACATCTGATTTGGTCACATGTAACTTCCTGTTTGGACAGTCAGTATTCCAAAACGTATTTGGAAAAACAACTGATTTGAGCATAAAGGCCTGCGGTGTGAACAAGGCTATAGTTGCCATGGGAGCCGTGACGAGGGGATTTTCTGGAAGGAGGGTTTGGCAGCATGGATTTGGGAGGTCCAATCACCCTGCCCTGGCTCTTTCTCAATCATCCAAACGGTCTGTCCAGGTGAAAGCCAGCCTAATGATGAGCTTCAGCCATCAGCGCTGCATGAAGGGGACGAGACGACAAGAGGAATGGATATTTGAACTAGAGCCTCTTCTCCTCTCGCTCCACTCCGCCTGTCCTGTTTCCTAAGTAACTGGTGCTGCTGCTTTTAATAAATAATCAGACTAATCCCCGTAGCAAATCCCCCACATGGTCCATTATGCTTTAATGTGCCTCCTCAACATAAGCTCATGATTTGGCCAAAGTGTTCTCTGCGCAGGCCCTAGGTGGTCCTGGGTTTGGAGTAGAAATGAGGGGAAGCGAAGGGACAGTGAATTTAGAACAGACTAAATTCCAGTATCTGGGTATCTGCTCATGGTGCGCTAGCTACCTACCTTTACCGTCTATGTTGAGGTCCATGTGTGTTCACCAACACAACACTGAATCAATCGAGTCGGTCCATATATAGTTTTTCAGACTGCTATTTCACCGGAGGTGTTTGTTTCAGTGTGGTACCACCTGTGTAAGGTTGACACACTGTACAGGCTCTGCTCCATGGATAGACCTCACTCTGACTGTACTGAGGGAGGTTGGAAGAAGACAGGAGTGCTTTGTGGGTAAGGACCAATGATCTATATAAACCCTGAATTGCTGAAGCTATTTATTGGTCAATGAGAGGCATTGAAGTAGGGCTGTCCCCGATTTAGAGAGAATCTTGGTTGACCGAGAGTCGTCTGTACTTTCGACCAATCGATTGGTCAAATTATTATTATTTTTTATATATATATATATATATATATATATATATATATATATACATCCTATGTGTTTTAATCAAATCAACTGTATGCACTGAGCTTGTCTGATGCTTTAAGTGCACTGTTTGATGAAACAATTAAGACACAAATAACTAGAGGGAATCCGACCGCAATTGATTTGATTGTGCCGGGCCGGGCTGGGCTCAGACTTGATGCGCTGTGTGAAAAAAGACAGCGAGGGACTGTGACCCGTTGTCTCTCTGTCCTCCCTGCTGCAGCGACCACCACAGAACATCAGCAGTGTGTATCACACTGTCTCTGCTGCAGCGACCACCACAGAACATCAACAGTGTGTATCACTCCTCCCTGCTGCAGCGACCACCACAGAACATCAACAGTGTGTATCACACTGTCTCTGCTGCAGCGACCACCACAGAACATCAACAGTGTGTATCACTCCTCCCTGCTGCAGCGACCACCACAGAACATCAACAGTGTTTATCACGCTGTCTCTGCTGCAGCGACCACCACAGAACATCAACAGTGTGTATCACACTGTCTCTGCTGCAGTGACCACCACAGAACATCAGCAGTGTGTATCACACTGTCTCTGCTGCCCGAACTGCGACATAATTACAGCCTTTTCTGATTGAAAAGTGTTGTTTACCGAAATCGCTAATTTATTTATGAAAATATCCCCTCAAACCCGTGCTCTCTTTATGTGACACGTGTGCATCGAATGCACGCGACCAATAGGGCCTGACCGTTAAAGCATGTCATAATCACATTAATAAATTGGTTGTGACAAACTCTGAACACCGGAACACGTGTGACAGCAAAACGGATGCAGAGGACGCGACTGGAAACGGGGGAATGTTTTACTGGTTGCTCAGGAGGTAAAGGGGAAGTCAGATGTGTGGAATACATTTGACTAGTTGTGGAAAATACTGGAGATCAAGAAGGTACGGAGAAAGACCTGCGTATTATCTGCCAAACAGGGACTGTTACAGTATACACACACACATTCATATACACACATATACCAAGATATACACACACACATTCATATACACACACACATTCATATACACACATATACCAAGATATACACACACACATTCATATACACACACATTCATTATCTGTGCCAAACAGATGCTGTTAGATTACAATAAAAATATTTTTAGGACCGTTTGGAACAATGTAAACAACACTAAATAAATTCTAAGCGTACCAGAGAGCCTGTGATCTGTTTATTTAAAAAAACAAAAATAAAATAAAAACAACAAAGACTAAAAACCGTCGCATGTTAATTTATCATACAGTAACTCATATACTGTAAGTATTGCATTTTTTTTAAAGATTTTTTTTAGTAGGATCCCCATTAGCCAATGAAGTATAGGCCTAAGTTACGGTATTAAGTCTAAACAGGATGAGCTCTGAGGCCTACAGCTCGATGGTGGTTACACAAGGCTGCTATACTAAGCCTACTAATGATAATGACATTATTTTATTATAATGATGATCATAATAACAGTAATAATAACGAAGGAGGAGATCAAGAGAAAGGAGGGTTTATTATTATACATTTCTGACCATTTGGAACAGTGACACTAAATCACAGTACACTACAACACTAAATAAATGGTAATTATACCAGAGAGACTGTTCTTGTAAAAGCCTGTTCTTTATCAGACGTTGTGGTTGCTTGAGGCTTGGTGCTCACGGAATCCGTAGTCTATTAAACAAACACTCAAAACAGATATTTATGTGTGTGTGTGTGTGTGTGTGTGTGTGTGTGTGTGTGTGTGTGTGTGTGTGTGTGTATATATATATATATATATATATATATATATATATATGGATGGATGATTTATAAAGCCAGGCACATTTAACAGTTAGGCTATTCTCACTATTCTTAGACAAAAGGCTGCTTTCTCGTCTCCTAATTCCACTGCTGCCTCTGTCTCTGTCTCTCCCAGCAGCAGCATCACTTCCCCCTGTCTCTCCCAGCAGCAGCATCACTTCCCCCTGTCTCTCCCAGCAGCAGCATCACTTCCCCCCGTCTCTCCCAGCAGCAGCATCACTTCCCCCTGGCTGCTTTCTCGTCTCCTAATTCCACTGCTGCCTCTGTCTCTGTCTCTCCCAGCAGCAGCATCACTTCCCCCTGTCTCTCCCAGCAGCAGCATCACTTCCCCCTGTCTCTCCCAGCAGCAGCATCACTTCCCCCTGTCTCTCCCAGCAGCAGCATCACTTCCCCCTGTCTCTCCCAGCAGCAGCATCACTTCCCCCTGTCTCTCCCAGCAGCAGCATCATCACTTCCCCCTGGCTGCTTTCTCGTCTCCTAATTCCACTGCTGCCTCTGTCTCTGTCTCTCCCAGCAGCAGCATCACTTCCCCCTGGCTGCTTTCTCGTCTCCTAATTCCACTGCTGCCTCTGTCTCTGTCTCTCCCAGCAGCAGCATCACTTCCCCCTGGCTGCTTTCTCGTCTCCTAATTCCACTGCTGCCTCTGTCTCTGTCTCTCCCAGCAGCAGCATCACTTCCCCCTGTCTCTCCCAGCAGCAGCATCACTTCCCCCTGTCTCTCCCAGCAGCAGCATCACTTCCCCCTGTCTCTCCCAGCAGCAGCATCACTTCCCCCTGTTTCTCCCAGCAGCAGCATCACTTCCCCCTGTCTCTCCCAGCAGCAGCAGCATCACTTCCCCCTGGCTGCTTTCTCGTCTCCTAATTCCACTGCTGCCTCTGTCTCTGTCTCTCCCAGCAGCAGCATCACTTCCCCCTGTCTCTCCCAGCAGCAGCATCACTTCCCCCTGGCTGCTTTCTCGTCTCCTAATTCCACGGCTGCCTCTGCCACATTGTTCTCAACACCAAGATGCTTTGCTATTATTTCATTTTTTGCTATTATTTAATTTTTCTTAAATTTAGCTAGGCAAGTCAGTTAAGAACAAGTTCTTATTTACAATGACGGCCTACTGGGGAACAGTGGGTTAACTGAGGCAGAACGACAGATTTTTACCTTGTCAGCTCGGGGATTCGATCCAACAACCTTTCTGGCCCAACGCTCTAACCACTAGGCCACCTGTTGCCCCATTATGCACGTAGCAACATGGTCTCGGAAAAAGGCGCCAATTCAACAGTGCGCTGATGTTTCAGAACTGTGGACAGCGACCACTATACAACGCTGGAAAAAGCTTATTTGTTATGCAATAATACTATTTTTTATTAGTGTTGCACCATTTGTTCGTACATAATATAACCATATACAATTTCAGTAGCACATTTCTTAGATTTCTGGACTGTGCCATCCCCACGGCCTCCACAATGGATCAGTCCACTCAGACAGGAGCCAATCAGATGGCCTCCACAATGGATCAGTCCACTCAGACAGGAGCCAATCAGATGGCCTCCACAATGGATCAGTCCACTCAGACAGGAGCCAATCAGATGGCCTCCACAATGGATCAGTCCACTCAGACAGGAGCCAATTAGACAGGTGTCTTGTGCACCATGATTTAAAAAACAAAAAAGGTGCAGCTATATGCTGGACTAAAGAAATCTTGGCCGACCAACAGTCTGGCGACCTGCATTTTTCATATAGAAACACATTTTAATGTTTTTGTTCAAAATGTTTCTTGTTACAAAATGTTTTGCTACGGTGTGCAATAATGAATACTGGGCTGACAGCTTGGGATTGTCCTGCATCTTGTAGCCCATGCTTTACTGCACGTAGGCCCAGTTGTTAGTGTGTAAAGACATTCCAAGCATGCTTAATAAAGTCACTCGGCACACTTCCTCAACCTGCCTCCTCAGAGTGGTGGCATTATGTCGCCAGCAACAAGCCCATTGTATTCTGCGGAGTGCCTGGGAATATGCAGCCTAGCTACTGGCACAAAGGAAGACACTCAAGTCTCCTCCTACCCCATTTCCACAATTTGTATCACACTCATTCATACATTGTTAAGAGGTGTTTAAAATACCTTTAACTTCCTCTGCTTGAGAGTGTGGTCTGTTTTGATTTGTGGTCACAGTGTCGTGTGTGTGTGTGTGTGTGTGTGTGTATGTGTGTATGTGTGTGTGTGTGTGTGTGTGTATGCCACCAGCAGCAGGATTGTTTTATCTTTCAGTATGGATTTATCTTTATTTATAGTATCATGTATCTGAGATCTACTGGGTCTGACATGACAATGCTGTCTAAAGTGGCCATGGTATCTGTGAATGATGGCTATGGTATGCAGTATCTGTGAATGATGGCTATGGTATATAGTGTCTGAATGATGGCTATGGTATGCAGTATCTGTGAATGATGGCTATGGTATGCAGTATCTGTGAATGATGGCTATGGTATATAGTATCTGTGAATGATGGCTATGGTATATAGTGTCTGGTATGCAGTATCTGTGAATGATGGCTATGGTATATAGTGTCTGTGAATGATGGCTATGGTATGCAGTATCTGTGAATGATGGCTATGGTATATAGTGTCTGAATGATGGCTATTGTATATAGTGTCTGAATGATGGCTATGGTATATAGTGTCTGTGAATGATGGCTATGGTATATAGTGTCTGTGAATGATGGCTATTGTATATAGTGTCTGAATGATGGCTATTGTATATAGTGTCTGAATGATGGCTATGGTATATAGTGTCTGTGAATGATGGCTATTGTATATAGTGTCTGAATGATGGCTATGGTATATAGTGTCTGCATGATGGCTATTGTATATAGTGTCTGAATGATGGCTATGGTATATAGTGTCTGAATGATGGCTATGGTATATAGTGTCTGTGAATGATGGCTATGGTATATAGTGTCTGCATGATGGCTATGGTATATAGTGTCTGTGAATGATGGCTATGGTATATAGTGTCTGCATGATGGCTATTGTATATAGTGTCTGAATGATGGCTATGGTATATAGTGTCTGAATGATGGCTATGGTATGCAGTATCTGTGAATGATGACTATGGTATATAGTGTCTGAATGATGGCTATGGTATATAGTGTCTGAATGATGGCTATGGTATATAGTGTCTGAATGATGGCTATGGTATGCAGTATCTGTGAATGATGGCTATGGTATGCAGTATCTGTGAATGATGGCTATTGTATATAGTGTCTGAATGATGGCTATGGTATATAGTGTCTGAATGATGCCTATGGTATATAGTGTCTGTGAATGATGGCTATGGTATATAGTGTCTGTGAATGATGGCTATTGTATATAGTGTCTGAATGATGGCTATTGTATATAGTGTCTGAATGATGGCTATGGTATGCAGTATCTGTGAATGATGGCTATGGTATATAGTGTCTGAATGATGGCTATGGTATATAGTGTCTGAATGATGGCTATTGTGTATATAGTGTCTGAATGATGGCTATGGTATATAGTGTCAATGATGGCTATTGTATATAGTGTCTGAATGATGGCTATGGTATATAGTGTCTGTGAATGATGGCTATTGTATATAGTGTCTGAATGATGGCTATGGTATATAGTGTCTGTGAATGATGGCTATGGTATATAGTGTCTGTGAATGATGGCTATTGTATATAGTGTCTGAATGATGGCTATTGTATATAGTGTCTGAATGATGGCTATTGTATATAGTGTCTGAATGATGGCTATGGTATAGTGTCTGTGAATGATGGCTATGGTATATAGTGTCTGAACGATGGCTATGGTATATAGTGTCTGTGAATGATGGCTATTGTATATAGTGTCTGAATGATGGCTATTGTATATAGTGTCTGAATGATGGCTATGGTATATAGTGTCTGAACGATGGCTATTGTATATAGTGTCTGTGAATGATGGCTATGGTATATAGTGTCTGTGAATGATGGCTATTGTATATAGTGTCTGAATGATGGCTATTGTATATAGTGTCTGAATGATGGCTATGGTATATAGTGTCTGTGAATGATGGCTATGGTATATAGTGTCTGTGAATGATGGCTATTGTATATAGTGTCTGAATGATGGCTATTGTATATAGTGTCTGAATGATGGCTATGGTATATAGTGTCTGAACGATGGCTATGGTATATAGTGTCTGTGAATGATGGCTATGGTATATAGTGTCTGAACGATGGCTATTGTATATAGTGTCTGTAAATGCTGGTTCTGTTGCTGGTGCAGTGTCAGTATGGTTTTATTTTTATTTCAGTATCTGTGAATTTGAGCTACTTTGAGATTTCCAGGTTGGGATTGACATTGCTGGCTAGGATACAGTCAGTCAGTATGAGTAGCTATCTGAGAATGAGATGTACAGTAGTGGGATACAGTGAATGCTACAGAAGCTATCCAGAGATTTAGCCTAGTGGTGTAGTTGTGACAATACTGACTTTAGGGGATGTGGCTCAGCAGATCCCATCTCTCTTTCGCTGCATTGCAGGAGCCATGCAAATAAATAAATAAAACCATCGCTCCTCAACACCTCAGCTGGCTCTGGTGCAGATCACCCTGAGATCCCGCTCTTCCCTCTCTCCTCTCTTTCCCCTCTCCCTTCTTACCTCTCCCTCCTTCCCTCTCCCCTGTCCCCACTCTCCCTCCTTCCCTCTCCCCTGTCCCCACTCTCCCTCCTTCCCTCTCCCCTGTCCCCCCTCTCCTGTCCCTCTCCCCTGTCCCCCCTCTCCCTTCTTCCCTCTCCCCTGTCCCCACTCTCCCTTCTTCCCTCTCCCCTGTCCCCACTCTCCCTTCTTACCTCTCCCCTGTCCCCCCTCTCCCTTCTTACCCCTGTCCCCCCCTCTCCCTTCTTACCTCTCTCCTGTCCCCCCTCTCCCTTCTTCCCTCTCCCCTGTCCCCCCTCTCCCTTCTTACCTCTCCCCTGTCCCCCCTCTCCCTTCTTACCTCTCCCCTGTCCCCCCTCTCCCCTGTCCCCTCTCCCCTGTCCCTTCTCCCCTGTCCCCCCTCTCCCTTCTTCCCTCTCCCCTGTCCCCCCTCTCCTGTCCCCCCTCTCCCTTCTTCCCTCTCCCCTGTCCCCCTTCTTCCCTCTCCCCTGTCCCCCCTCTCCTGTCCCCCCTCTCCCTTCTTCCCTCTCCCCTGTCCCCCTTCTTCCCTCTCCCCTGTCCCCCCTCTCCTGTCCCCCCTCTCCCTTCTTCCCTCTCCCCTGTCCCCCTTCTTCCCTCTCCCCTGTCCCCCCTATTCCTTCTTACCCCTCTCCTTGACACAATGAAGCAGTATCTGCAGCAGTATCTGCAGCAGTATCTAGCGTAGGCGGCTGAACTAGGGTCCTTTTTAGCAGTGGTGTAAAGTACTTAATTAAATACTTTAAAGTACTACTTTAGTTGTTTTTTGGGGTATCTGTACTTTACTATTTATATTTTTCACTACTTCACTACATTTTCCCTGACACAAGTACTTGTAACATTTTCAGTGCTTAGCAGGACAGGAAAATGGTCAAATTCACACACTTATCAAGAGAACATCCCTGGTCATCCCTACTGCCTCTGATCTGGAGGACTCACTAAACAGAGAACATCCCTGGTCATCCCTACTGCCTCTGATCTGACAGACTCACTAAACTGAGAACATCCCTGGTCATCCCTACTGCCTCTGATCTGGAGGACTCACTAAACAGAGAACATCCCTGGTCATCCCTACTGCCTCTGATCTGGCAGACTCACTAAACAGAGAACATCCCTGGTCATCTCTACTGCCTCTGATCTGACAGACTCACTAAACACACAGGCTTTGTTTGTAAATGATGTCTGAATGTTGGCGTGTGCATGTGGCTTTCCGTAAGTAAATTAAAAAACAAGGAGATGGTGCCGTCAGGTTTGCTTAATATAAGGAAATGTAAATGATTTATACTTTTACTTTTGATACTTAAGTATATTTTAAACCAAATACTTTTAGACTTTTACTCAAGTAGTATTTTACTGGGTGACTTTTAATTTAGTCATTTTCTATTATAGTATCTTTACTTTTACTCAAGTATGACATTTGGGTACTTTTTCCACCACTGCTTTTTGGACAGTCTACTTTAAGTATGACCTAAAGTATAATGTATAATAGATACTAGTCAGCCTGCAAAGTAAACACTTATAAAGTAGCTAAGATAAATATGACTAAACTAGAAAAGGTACATTTTCTGAACATTTGTGGGCTTGCTTCAGTTGAATAAACATCTTTGTAGCCTACCATAGCCACTCGATCTTTGCTATATTGAATGAGCGAAACGTATTTGGTTGTAATGTTGCAGTGTTTTACATCAAGGGCGGTCGCCCATCCTCCAGGAGAGATAATGGGCGGTCGTCCATCCTCCAGGAGAGATAATGGGCCGTCGTCCATCCCCCAGGAGAGATAATGGGCGGTCGTCCATCCCCCAGGAGAGATAATGGGCGGTCGTCCAACCCCCAGGAGAGATAATGGGCGGCCTCACCCTTTTTCCTCCAAACATAACAATGGTCATTATGTCCAAACAGTTCTATTTTTGTTTCATCAGACCAGAGGACATTTCTCCAAAAAGTACGATCTTTGTCCCCATGTGCAGTTGCAAACCATAGTCTGGATTTTTTTATGGCGGTTTTGGAGCAGTAGCTTCTTTCTTGCTGAGCGGCCTTTCAGGTTATGTCGATATAGGACTCGTTTTACTGTGGATACAGATACTTTTGTACCTGTTTCCTCCAGCATCTTCACAGGGTCCTTTGCTGTTGTTCTGGGATTGATTTTCACTTTTCGCACCAAAGTACGTTCATCTCTAGGAGACAGAACGCGTCTCCTTCCTGGGCGGTATGACGGCTGAGTGGTTCCATGGTGTTTATACTTGCGTACTATTGTTTGTACAGATGAACGTGGTACCTTCAGGCGTTTGGAAATTGCTCCCAAGGATGAACCAAACTTGTGGATGTCTACAATTATTTTTCTGAGGTCTTGGCTGATTTCTTTTGATTTTCCCATGATGTCAAGCAAAGAGGCACTGAATTTGAAGGTAGGCAAATCAAATCAAATCAAATTTATTTATATAGCCCTTCGTACATCAGCTGATATCTCAAAGTGCTGTACAGAAACCCAGCCTAAAACCCCAAACTTCAAGCAATGCAGGTGTAGAAGCACAGTGGCCTTGAAATACATCCACAGGTACACCTCCAATTGACTCAAATGGTGTCAATAAGCCTATCAGAAGCTTCTAAAGCCATGACATAATTTTCAGGAATTTTCCAAGCTGTTTAAAGGCACAGGCAACTTTGTGTATGTAAACTTCTGACCCACTGGAATTGTGATACAGTGAATTATAAGTGAAATAATCTGTCTGGAAACAATAGTTGGAAAAATTACTCAGTAGATGTCCTAACCGACTTGCTAAAACTATTTGTTTGTTAATAATACATTTGTGGAGTGGTTGAAAAACGAGTTTTAATGACTCCAACCTAAGTGTATGGCAACTTCTGACTTCAACTGTACCATCGAGATGCCGCCAATTGTTGGTCATGGAAATGTGGTTAAAAATCATGGAGAATTCCATCTGTCAAAATGTGTATTAACCCCTGATACAAGGAAGACCGCTAATTCGTCACGGGCCAATCCGTGATAGGCTCGTCTAAAATACTGGCACTATTGTGTGGTGTTGATTTTTTTTTTGGGGGGGGGGTTCTATAATGTATTTTTAGATATTGAGGCTTGAAAGTTTATTTTGCTAAATGAGTACATCTAAAGCCTGGGGGCTACTGACACTAATTGGAGTGATGATGATGAAAATAAGGATTTATTTCTACAGAGTGCAGCTATGGAGGAGACCGTCATATGGGAACAGCACACAGTAACTCTACACAGGGTGAGTAGTGCATAGGATACCTCTACCTCTCCTTGTCTCTCTCCATGTCTCTTGCTCCTTGTCTCTCTCTCTCTTCCCTTGTCTCTCTATCTTCCCTTGTCTCTCTCCATATCTCTTGCTCCTTGTCTCTCTCTCTCTTCCCTTGTCTCTCTCCATGTCTCTTGCTCCTTGTCTCTCTCTCTCTTCCCTTGTCTCTCTCCATGTCTCTTGCTCCTTGTCTCTCTCTCTCTTCCCTTGTCTCTCTCCATGTCTCTTGCTCCTTGTCTCTCTCTCTCTTCCCTTGTCTATCTCCATGTCTCTTGCTCCTTGTCTCTCTCTCTTCCCTTCTCTCTCCATGTCTCTTGCTCCTTGTCTCTCTCTCTTCCCTTGTCTCTCTCTCTCTCCTTCTCTCTCTCTCCCCTTCCTCCTGGTCTCTCTCTCCTTGTCTCTCCTTGTCTCTCTCTCTCCTTATCTCTCTCTCCCCCTCCTCCTGGTCTCTCACCTTGTCTCTCTCTTCTTGTCTCTCTCTCTCCTTGTGTCTCTCTCTCTCTCCTTGTGTGTCTCTCTCTCTCCTTGTGTGTCTCTCTCTCTCCTTGTGTGTGTGTCTCTCTCTCTCTTTGTCTGTCACATCTTTTCAACATTCTTGTCGGCATTTGCCTTTTATATCACCATTGCTTGTCGCAACTGAGCAAGAGACATACAACTTGTGACATTCTGTGGGATGGTTGAAACCCCTATCTCTGTGGGATGGTTGAAACCCCTCTATCTCTGTGGGATGGTTGAAACCCCTCTATCTCTGTGGGATGGTTGAAACCCCTCTATCTCTGTGGGATGGTTGAAACCCCTATCTCTGTGGGATGGTTGAAACCCCTATCTCTGTGGGATGGTTGAAACCCCTCTATCTCTGTGGGATGGTTGAAACCCCTCTATCTCTGTGGGATGGTTGAAACCCCTATCTCTATCTCTGTGGGATGGTTGAAACCCCTATCTCTGTGGGATGGTTGAAACCCTACTATCTCTGTGGGATGGTTGAAACCCCTCTATCTCTGTGGGATGGTTGAAACGCCTATCTCTATCTCTGTTTGATGGTTGAAACGCCTATCTCTATCTCTGTTTGATGGTTGAAACGCCTATCTCTATCTCTGTTTGATGGTTGAAACCCCTATCTCTGTGGGATGGTTGAAATGCCTATCTCTATCTCTATTTGATGGTTGAAACCCCTATCTCTGTGGGATGGTTGAAACCCCTATCTCTATCTCTGTGGGATGGTTGAAACCCCTATCTCTATCTCTGTGGGATGGTTGAAACCCCTCTATCTCTGTGGGATGGTTGAAACCCCTATCTCTATCTCTGTGGGATGGTTGAAACCCCTATCTCTATCTCTGTGGGATGGTTGAAACCCCTATCTCTATCTCTGTGGGATGGTTGAAACCCCTATCTCTATCTCTGTGGGATGGTTGAAACCCCTATCTCTATCTCTGTGGGATGGTTGAAACCCCTATCTCTATCTCTGTGGGATGGTTGAAACCCCTATCTCTATCTCTGTGGGATGGTTGAAACCCCTATCTCTATCTCTGTGGGATGGTTGAAACCCCTATCTCTATCTCTGTGGGATGGTTGAAACCCCTATCTCTATCTCTGTGGGATGGTTGAAATGCCTATCTCTATCTCTGTGGGATGGTTGAAACGCCTATCTCTATCTCTGTGGGATGGTTGAAACGCCTATCTCTATCTCTGTGGGATGGTTGAAACCCCTATCTCTGTGGGATGGTTGAAACCCCTCTATCTCTGTGGGATGGTTGAAACGCCTATCTCTATCTCTGTTTGATGGTTGAAACGCCTATCTCTATCTCTGTTTGATGGTTGAAACCCCTATCTCTGTGGGATGGTTGAAATGCCTATCTCTATCTCTGTTTGATGGTTGAAACCCCTATCTCTGTGGGATGGTTGAAACCCCTCTATCTCTGTGGGATGGTTGAAACCCCTATCTCTATCTCTGTGGGATGGTTGAAACCCCTATCTCTATCTCTGTGGGATGGTTGAAACCCCTATCTCTATCTCTGTGGGATGGTTGAAATGCCTATCTCTATCTCTGTGGGATGGTTGAAACGCCTATCTCTATCTCTGTGGGATGGTTGAAACGCCTATCTCTATCTCTGTGGGATGGTTGAAACCCCTCTATCTCTGTGGGATGGTTGAAACCCCTATCTCTGTGGGATGGTTGAAACCCCTCTATCTCTATCTCTGTTTGATGGTTGAAACCCCTATCTCTGTGGGATGGTTGAAACCCCTATCTCTGTGGGATGGTTGAAATGCCTATCTCTGTTTGATGGTTGAAACCCCTATCTCTGTGGGATGGTTGAAACCCCTATCTCTGTGGGATGGTTGAAATGCCTATCTCTGTTTGATGGTTGAAACCCCTCTATCTCTGTGGGATGGTTGAAACGCCTATCTCTATCTCTGTGGGATGGTTGAAACCCCTCTATCTCTGTGGGATGGTTGAAATGCCTATCTCTATCTCTGTGGGATGGTTGAAACGCCTATCTCTGTGGGATGGTTGAAACCCCTATCTCTGTGGGATGGTTGAAACACCTCTATCTCTGTGGGATGGTTGAAACGCCTCTATCTCTGTGGGATGGTTGAAACCCCTCTATCTCTGTGGGATGGTTGAAACCCCTCTATCTCTGTGGGATGGTTGAAACACCTCTATCTCTGTGGGATGGTTGAAACCCCTATCTCTGTGGGATGGTTGAAACCCCTATCTCTGTGGGATGGTTGAAACACCTCTATCTCTGTGCCCTAGCCTCCCTCCATTTTGTCCTTCTTCCCTGCTCCCTCCATCTTCTTTTCCTCCTGCCTCCACTAGTCAGCATGCTGCAAGCCGTACACGTACCGTATGCTCACTGAACACACAATAACAGGACCTTGTTCATTAGGCACCAAATGGAATAAAACTGACTGAAGCGGGGGGGGGGACTACCAGGACTTGTCCAATAAGAAACAAGCATTCAGGATTCTGCTCTGTATAAAAGGACAAGACGCACCTTAATGAACGTTGGCCGTGCTCAGTAAAACGCCTGCTGTCGACGTTATGATTCGACGTGTAAAATCGTCTTGAGATGAATAGAAAATGGCCGTTGTTCTGTGGTCACAGGCGATAGGACGCTGCTTTTAACCCACTCGTCGACACGGTCTGATTTGCCCTTTTAAAAAAAAAAGTGTTCATGATTATTCCACCAGGCTGTAGAGCACAAGGTCACAACTTGACCTTCCATACAGGCCAAGGGTCCGGGCATATGAACACAACAAGCATAGATTGTCAATACAAATCACTGTCTGTCATGCCCCTCCTACACTCCTCCTATTTCCTTGTCTGTCCATTCAACCTTCATCTAATGTAGAAACTGTAAATAACTCTGTCACTGTTTTAGAAGAGGATAAACGGTTGCAAGGTAGCTATGGTTATGAGGTCATCACTTAGTCTACCTCCAGACTTGAATTATCAGCAGAAACGGCTCACTTGTTAAATAGTCGATAACTTGCTAGCTGTTTACTACTCTCCCCTATCAAACCAATACAGTGCTTTGTTTAGAAAGTGACGTGGTAGTGGAATTGTTGGGACTGGAGAGGTCTGTGATATTTCTCAGTGGTGGTGATGAATACAGTTGTTGTGTTCTAACGTGCTTCTCTTTCTCTCTCTCTCTCTGTCTCTCTCTCTTTCTCTTTCTCTCTGTCTCTCTCTCTCTCTTTCTCTCTGTCTCTCTCTCTCTGTCTCTCTCTCTCTCTCTCTGTCTCTCTGTCTCTCTCTTGCTCTTGCTCTTGCTCTCTCTCTTCCTCCCTCTCTCTCTCTCTCTTTTTGTGGTGAATACTATTGTGTTCTGACGTCACACGTGAGTCTCCTGAGTCTCTATCTCTGGGTCTCTGTATCACCAGGCACCAGGGTAGTCAGTGAACATGTCATTTTCCATCTCTGTGCAGGCACCAGGGTTTGGCTTTGGGATAGCCATCTCGGGAGGTCGGGATAACCCTCATTTTCAGAGTGGTGAGACCTCCATCGTTATCTCAGACGTCCTGAAGGGAGGTCCAGCCGAGGGCCTACTGCAGTAAGATCCTCTTCTCCTCTCTTGGGATGAGTTACCACATGGGCTCTCTTGGTTTGATATAAAGCTGAGGGATGTGGCTTGGAGAAAATGTAAACTCTCTCAAATTCATAGAAGGTGCTATGGATGGTGCAAAATTAAATTAAATAAATTAAATCTTTTTTTTTAACATTTGGTTGTTTACAAAGACATTTGTTTACATTGTTTTACAAGTCACTCTCTCCTACCTTTCCTTCCAGGGAGAATGACAGAGTCACGATGGTCAACGCCGTCTCCATGGACAACGTGGAACACGCATACGCAGTCCAGCAACTAAGGAAAAGTGGCAAGAATGCTAAAATTGTGAGTATCTTTTTGAGAAACCCTAAGATTTAAAAGTCCTATGTTATAAAGCCAGACTCAGTAAGTCAAAAAAAAAATACAACTTTTTGTTTTGTTTAATAATATATCTCGAAATGGATAAATGAAAGCTTCATTTGCCATTTATGTCACTTCAAAGTGATAAAAATTACGTTTTTGTGTGTTACGAGTACAGCAGGGTTTGTTTACAAATTGTAGGTCGGAATTCTCCAGGTAATTATGATGCGTAGCTCCTGTTCTCGGGCCTATCTTTTCCTCTGATCCATCCACGACAACAGCAACACATCAACAATACAAATAGGCCGATCTATATCTCTCTTATTTTAAACAAGACTCAAAAATTTGAGTTGAGTAATATGGAATAAAAGTGTAATTTAGCTGACAAATCCTTGTGATTCATATATTGGCTCCTGGCTGTCTGCCTGTCCGTCTGTGCTATAGCAGTGCAGATTTGAAAACACTGGCCGGGAATGAAATGGGAATTGTGCTGTGATTTTTCATTCAGCAAGGGATTTTTATTATTTTCAACTTGCTAAGACTCGTCACTCTATTCTAGTGACGGTACCCACATGCTGCTCTGGACCGTGCCAAGGTCTGATAATCACGAGAGCCAGCTAGCTGTCCACTGCTGGTAAGCAACGCTAGTCAGCAAGCTAGCTAGCAAACAGCCCATAGATCCACACACGCATTGCTAAATGTGCATACCGGTGGTGTAGCCCTGCTATACTGCCAACTAAAACCAGCACTTACAGGTTTTACTTGGCAGTATAGAGTCAGTACAGGTTGTATTTGGCAGTATAGAGTCAGTGCAGGTTTTGTTTGGCAGTATAGAGTCAGTACAGGTTTTATTTGGCAGTATAGAGTCAGTACAGGTTTTATTTGGCAGTATAGAGTCAGTACAGGTTTTATTTGGCAGTATAGAGTCAGTGCAGGTTTTGTTTGGCAGTATAGAGTCAGTGCAGGTTTTATTTGGCAGTATAGAGTCCGTGCAGGTTTTATTTGGCAGTATAGAGTCCGTGCAGGTTTTGTTTGGCAGTATAGAGTCAGTACAGGTTTTATTTGGCAGTATAGAGTCAGTGCAGGTTTTATTTGGCAGTATAGAGTCAGTACAGGTTTTATTTGGCAGTATAGAGTCAGTCTTGCCCGGGTTAGTTTACATTGGGTCTTGCCCGGGTTAGTTTACACTGGGTCTTGCCCGGGTTTGTTTACACTGGGTCTTGCCCGGGTTTGTTTACACTGGGTCTTGCCCGGGTTTGTTTACACTGGGTCTTGTCCGGGTTTGTTTACACTGGGTCTTGCCCGGGTTTGTTTACACTGGGTCTTGCCCGGGTTTGTTTACACTGGGTCTTGCCCGGGTTTGTTTACACTGGGTCTTGCCCGGGTTTGTTTACACTGGGTCTTGCCCGGGTTTGTTTACACTGGGTCTTGCCCGGGTTTGTTTACACTGGGTCTTGCCCGGGTTTGTTTACACTGGGTCTTGCCCGGGTTTGTTTACACTGGGTCTTGCCCGGGTTTGTTTTACACTGGGTCTTGCCTGGGTTTTGTTTTGTCGCCCAAAACAAAACAAGGTGTAAAACGTTAATAAAATGACACAACTGACTGAGTCTGGCTTTAACACCGGTCCACTGATAGAATCCAGCTCTTACTAATGTATGAACGTCTGAATTGGGCAGTTCCTTTATCTTTAATACCTGGAGCACAGCACTCTTGGGACTAACTTGTCATCTGCTAAAACCTGGGGGTCATATCTTAGCACCGTCAATGGGCATGGAATGCCCCAGAGGGAGAACTGGAAGTTTTGGGTATAATATATATATATATATATATATATATATATATATATATATATATATATATATATATATATATATGGCGCTTACCACAGAATAAATTACAACAATTATTATGTATTAGATTTAGTCTCTATGGGGCTAATGTCTTGTCATGAGAGAGAGGGAGGGAGGGAGTTAGAGATTACATGGAAGGAACAGGGGGAAAGAAATGGGGGTGTAATCTAGTGACATCGTGCTAAAGTTGTCTTCTTCCTCTTCAGACGATCAGACGGAAGCGGAAGGTGCATGTACCCATGAGTCGGCTGGGGGAGAGGGCGACCATGTCGGAGCATGATGATGAGGAGGAGGATGAGGAAGATAGCTACGACGAGGAGATATACGAGACGCGCTCCGCACGCAGCGGCCCCAGCGCCTACAGCGCTGTGGGTGGGGCCTCGGCCCGGCGCAGCGGGAGGAGCGCCGGAAGGCGGGACAAGGACAGAGAGCGGGAACGCAGTGGCTCACGGGAGAGGAGTCTCTCCCCGCGCGCCGACCGGCGCTCGCTCAACCAGCCCCCGCGGCCCGCCAAAGTCACCCTCGTAAAGTCCCGAAAGAATGAAGGTGAGCATCACAAAGTTGGGATATATGTTGTCTAGTCGGGGTTAGGGTTAGTTGGGATATGTGTTGTTAGGCTTAGTTGGGATATGTGTTGTTAGGGTTAGTTGGGATATGTGTTGTTAGGGTTAGTTGGGATAGGTGTTGTTAGGGTTAGTTGGGATATGTGTTGTCTAGTCGGGGTTAGTTGAGATAGGTGTTGTTAGGGTTAGTTGGGGTATGTGTTGTCTAGTCGGGGTTAGGGTATGTGTTGTCTAGTCGGGGTTAGGGTTAGTTAGGATATGTGTTGTCTAGTCGGGGTTAGGGTTAGTTGGGATATGTGTTGTCGGGGTTAGGGTTAGTTGGGATATGTGTTGTCGGGGTTAGGGTTAGTTGGGATATGTGTTGTCGGGGTTAGGGTTAGTTGGGATATGTGTTGTCGGGGTTAGGGTTAGTTGGGATATGTGTTGTCGGGGTTAGGGTTAGTTGGGATATGTGTTGTCTAGTCGGGGTTAGGGTTAGTTGGGATATGTGTTGTCTAGTCGGGGTTAGGGTTAGTTGGGATATGTGTTGTCTAGTCGGGGTTAGGGTTAGTTGGGATATGTGTTGTCGGGGTTAGGGTTAGTTGGGAAATGTCTAGTCGGGGTTAGGGTTAGTTGGGATATGTGTTGTCGGGGTTAGGGTTAGTTGGGATATGTGTTGTTAGGGTTAGTTGGGATATGTGTTGTCAGGGTTAGTTGGGATATGTGTTGTCGGGGTTAGTTGGGATATGTGTTGTTAGGGTTAGTTGGGATATGTGTTGTCTAGTCAGGGTTAGTTGGGATATGTGTTGTCGGGGTTAGGGTTAGTTGGGATATGTGTTGTTAGGGTTAGTTGGGATATGTGTTGTCGGGGTTAGTTGGGATATGTGTTGTCGGGGTTAGTTGGGATATGTGTTGTTAGGGTTAGTTGGGATATGTGTTGTCTAGTCGGGGTTAGTTGGGATATGTGTTGTCTAGTCAGGGTTAGTTGGGATATGTGTTGTTAGGGTTAGTTGGGATATGTGTTGTCTAGTCGGGGTTAGGGTTAGTTGGGATATGTGTTGTCGGGGTTTCAAGTCTTATGTCACATGCACAAGTACAATTTGTCTTAACTCAAAACCTAACAATTCAATAACAATGTATTACTACAAAAAAAACAGGAGAAATAAGAATAGGAAATATGAAATACACAATAAAGTAATTAAGTAAGCATAGTATATACAGGAAATATTTAAGCAATTCCAATAGCATATTAAAGATATATATATATATATATATATATACATACACGTAAATAAAGCGATGAATTCCAGACCGCCCGCGTTGCGTGCGCGAGCTTTACAAAATAAATGTACACATACATGTTATTCAATCATCTCATCCAAACTGCTTGCGAGCGTCTGCGTAGCCAGGCGCCAAAACAGAACTTGCTTCTGCAAGTCCCGCCTCTCCCATCTACTCAGTGGTTTTTACAAGCACATTACCCACCTGGGTGATTGAAAGATGAACGAGGTCCACACTCCAGTCCAGTTGGGGGCGGTAATACACCTTAAACTTGGTTGCCAACTGCCATATAAAATCCACAGAAGAAGAAGAAGAAGAAGGAGGAGAAGAAGAAGGAGAAGAAGAAGGAGAAGAAGGAAAAGAAGAAGGAGAAGAAGAAGGAGAAGAAGGAAAAGAAGAAGGAGAAGAAGAAGGAGAAGAAGAAGGAGGAGAAGAAGAAGGAGAAGAAGAAGGAGAAGAAGAAGAAGAAGAAGAAGAAGAAGGAGGAGAAGAAGAAGGAGAAGAAGAAGAAGAAGAAGGAGGAGAAGAAGAAGGAGGAGAAGAAGAAGAGGGAGGAGAAGAAGAAGAAGGAGGAGAAGAAGAAGGAGGAGAAGAAGAAGAAGAAGAAGGAGAAGAAGAAGAAGGAGGAGGAGGAGAAGAAGAAGGAGGAGGAGAAGAAGAAGAAGAAGGAGGAGAAGAAGAAGGAGGAGAAGAAGAAGAAGAAGAAGAAGAAGAAGGAGAAGAAGAAGAAGAAGAAGAAGAAACAAGGGGAGAACAATCAAAGCAAACTACACAAAAAACAACCAGATTTCCCCCTTCATCCATAGATCAGTTGCTGCAGTAGAGAACCAGTAGCGACCCGAAATGTGTCAAAACTCCACGAAGATCCAGCAACAACACACCATAATGGACCATAATGCACCTCCGGCAAAATAACAACCCATGTTCATCTCCCATGACAAATTAGCTAGCTAAATGTGTTTTGACCTGTTCCCAAATAAATATACTTGGTTCACAGTTGGCCTTGGTATCCCAACCTGCGTGTCATGAACACATTCGGTGGGGACACACACAATCAACATGCAAAACACGATTGAATAGGCGAGTAAACTAAATCAAATTATACAATTATAATAAAAATGTCTTGGACAATTGTTCTTTGATGATAAATACGTATGTCCCTTTCCCACCACTCTCTCTATTCATCTTCCCGCCCAAACACATTAGCATTTTATATCAAACCCTAAAGACATGCAAAACTATACAATGACGTTAAAGAGGTTAAAATGCAGACTGTCAGCTTTAAATTTGAATGTGTATAGATTCAAGTCCAAAGAGCTAGAGTACAGAGCCAAAACAACTCTCAATATTGGGCAGATGGGCTCTGTTTCATAATTTGTGCATCTGTAACTTTGGTAGCATCCTCATTAACCTCTCTGATCTCCCCATCCCGGATCCGGTATCAGGAATACAGACTCAAGCTCATTACCATAACGCAACGTTAACTATTCATGAAAATCGCAAATGAAATGAAATAAATATGCCATCTCTCAAGCTTAGCCTTTTGTAAACAACACTGTCATCTCAGATTTTCAAAATATGCTTCTCAATCATAGGAAAACAATAATTTGTGTAAAAGTAGCTAGCTAGCGTAGCATTTAGCGTTAGCATTAGCGTTAGCATTCAGCACGCAACATTTCAACAAAAACATAAAAGCCTTCAAATAAAATAATTTACCTTTGAAGAACTTCTGATGTTTTCAATGAGGATACTCAGTTAGATAGCAGATGCTCAGTTTTTCCAAAAAGATTCTTTGTGTATTAGAAATAGCTCCGTTTTATACATCACATTTGGCTACCAAAAAAAAACGAAAATTCAGTCCTCAAAACGCGAACTTTTTTCCAAATTAACTCCATAATATCGACTGAAAACATGGCAAACGTTGTTTAGAATCAATCCTCAAGGTATTTTTCACATATCTCTTCGATGATATATCATTCGTGGAAGCATGGTTTCTCCTCTCAATCAAATGGAAAAATACTTGCACATGGCTTTGCGCACCAGTTTCGACGCAGGACACCAGGCGGACACTTGGAAAATGTAGTCTCTTGTGGTCAATCTTCCAATGATATGCCTACAAATACGTCACAATACTGCCGACATCTTGGGGAAACGGCAGAAGGTCTAAGCTTATTCCTGTCGCATTCACAGCCATATAAGGAGACATTAGAAAACAGAGCTTCAGAAATTCTGCTCATTTCCTGTTTGACGTATCATCTTGGTTTCGCCTGTAGAATGAGTTCTGGGGCACTTACAGACAAAATCTTTGCAGATTCTGAAACTTCAGAGTGTCAAGAATATGCATAGTCGAGCATCTTTTCGTGACAAAATATCGCGCTTAAAACGGGAACGTTTTTTATTCAAAAATGAAATAGCGCCCCTAGAGATGCAACTGGTTAATGTAGAAGTATTTAGAAAGTATTTTGGTTTCAGAATAGCACTTTTTTTGTTGTAGAATAACCGCTGTTCTACACGTTTATAACTCGCGACACTCAGCAATAGTTTGTTTTGGGGGAAATATATGTTTTTATTCCATTATATTTGTCAACATGCTAAACTATGCTAACATGCTATATATAGCATGCTGTACTGCTAACATGCTATGCTAACATGCTATATATAGCATGCTGTACTGCTAACATGCTATGCTAATATGCTATATATAGCATGCTGTACTGCTAACATGCTATGCTAACATGTTAGTTATACTGTGCTAACATGCTATATCATACTATGCTCTCCTATGCTAACACTCTCTTTGTTGCTGTTCGTTCACTCCGTAAGCAGAATATGGCCTTCGACTGGCCAGCCACATCTTCGTGAAGGACATCTCACCCGAGAGCCTGGCGGCCAGGGACGGAAACATACAGGAGGGAGACGTTGTACTGAAGGTGAGAAGCCTAAAGTGATTCTTTAACTAAGAGAGAGAGGTAGAGAGAGGGAGGTAGAGAGAGGGAGAGGTAGAGAGAGGGAGAGGTAGAGAGAGGGAGAGGTAGGGAGAGGTAGAGGTAGGGAGAGGTAGAGGTAGGGAGAGGTAGAGGTAGGGAGAGGTAGAGAGAGGGAGAGGTAGAGAGAGGGAGAGGTAGAGAGAGGGAGAGGTAGAGAGAGGGAGGGAGAGGTAGAGAGAGGGAGGGAGAGGTAGAGAGAGGGAGGGAGAGGTAGAGAGAGGGAGGGAGAGGTAGAGAGAGGGAGGGAGAGGTAGAGAGAGGTAGAGAGAGGGAGGGAGAGGTAGAGAGAGGGAGGGAGAGGTAGAGAGAGGGAGGGAGAGGTAGAGAGAGGGAGGGAGAGGTAGGGAGAGAGAGAGAGAGAGAGAGAGAGAGAGGGAGAGAGAGAGAGAGAGAGAGAGAGAGAGAGGGAGAGGGAGAGGGAGAGGGAGAGGGGAGAGAGGGAGAGGGAGAGAGAGAGGTAGAGGGAGAGAGAGAGGTAGAGGGAGAGAGAGAGGTAGAGGGAGAGGTAGAGGTAGAGGGAGAGGGAGAGGTAGAGGTAGAGGGAGAGGGAGAGAGAGAGGTAGAGGGAGAGAGAGAGGTAGAGGGAGAGAGAGAGGTAGAGGGAGAGAGAGAGGTAGAGGGAGAGAGAGAGGTAGAGGGAGAGAGAGAGGTAGAGGGAGAGAGAGAGGTAGAGGGAGAGAGAGAGGTAGAGGGAGAGAGAGAGAGAGAGAGAGAGGTAGAGGGAGAGGGAGAGAGAGGTAGAGGGAAAGGTAGAGGGAGAGGTAGAGGGAGAGGTAGAGGGAGAGGTAGAGGTAGAGGTAGAGGTAGAGGTAGAGGTAGAGGGAGAGAGAGGTAGAGGGAGAGAGAGAGGTAGAGGGAGAGAGAGAGGTAGAGGTAGAGGTAGAGGTAGAGGGAGAGGGAGAGGGAGAGGGAGAGGGAGAGAGAGAGGTAGAGGGAGAGAGAGAGGTAGAGGGAGAGAGAGAGGTAGAGAGAGAGAAAGAAGAAGAAAGAAGACTAAATACATGTTTTTCCCCACTGTCTCCTGCACTCAGACAAGCTAAATTTCCTCCAAGCTGTGTTAATTTAGGTTATTTCTTAACATTTGTAACTAATTGCTTGTTTCTTCTCAGATCAACGGCACGGTGACAGAAAACCTGTCGTTGATAGACGCTAAGAAGCTGATTGAGAGGTCAAAGGGCAAGCTAAAGATGGTGGTGCAGAGAGACGAGAGAGCTACGCTGCTGAACATACCAGACCTGGACGACAGCGTCCCATCAGCCAACGCCTCCGACAGAGACGGTGAGGGACACTACATAGGTCAAATCAATCAAATCAAATCAAATTTTATTTGTCACATACACATGGTTAGCAGATGTTAATGCGAGTGTAGCGAAATGCTTGTGCTTCTAGTTCCGACAATGCAGTAATAACCAACAAGTAATCTAACTAACAATTCCAAAACTACTGTCTTGTACACAGTGTAAGGGGATAAAGAATATGTACATAAGGATATATGAATGAGTGATGGTACAGAGCAGCATAGGCAAGATACAGTAGATGGTATCGAGTACAGTATGTACAAATGAGATGAGTATGTAAACAAGTGGCATAGTTTAAAGTGGCTAGTGATACATGTATTACATAAGGATACAGTCGATGATATAGAGTACAGTATATACGTATGCATATGAGATGAATAATGTAGGGTAAGTAACATTATATAAGGTAGCATTGTTTAAAGTGGCTAGTGATATATTTACATAATTTCCCATCAATTCCCATTACCTTGCCCTGATTAAAAGCAGTGGTTCGCGCTTTCAGTTTCACGCGAATGCTGCCATCAATTCACGGTTTCTGGTTAGGGAATGTTTTAATCGTTGCTATGGGAACGACATCTTCAACGCACGTTCTAATGAACTCGCACACCGAATCAGCGTATTCGTCAATGTTGTTGTCTGACGCAATACGAAACATGTCCCAGTCCACGTGGTGGAAGCAGTCTTGGAGTGTGGAGTCAGCTTGGTCGGACCAGCGTTGGACAGACCTCAGCGTGGGAGCCTCTTGTTTTAGTTTCTGTCTGTAGGCAGGGATCAACAAAATGGAGTCGTGGTCAGCTTTTCCGAAAGGGGGGCGGGGCAGGGCCTTATATGCGTCGCGGAAGTTAGAGTAACAATGATCCAAGGTCTTTCCACCCCTGGTTGCGCAATCGATATGCTGATAAAATTTAGCTGCGTGTGTGTGTGTGTGTGTGTGTGCATATGCTGGAAAAAGGCGAAATGCTGTAGGGTCGTTGGGTGTGGGTGCATTTTACTGAAACAGAAGCCCCTTACTTTCATAGCCCGGGACCACCCATATGTATGGGGAGGCAGGTAGCCTAGTGGTTAGAGTGTAGAGGTGGCAGGTAGCCTAGTGGTTAGAGTGTAGAGGTGGCAGGTAGCCTAGTGGTCAGAGTGTAGAGGTGGCAGGGTAGCCTAGTGGTTAGAGTGTAGAGGTGGCAGGTAGCCTAGTGGTTAGTGTGGAGGTGGCAGGTAGCCTAGTGGTTAGAGTGTAGAGGCGGAAGGGTAGCCTAGTGGTTAGAGTGTAGAGGTGGTAGGTAGCCTAGTGGTTAGAGTGTAGAGGTGGCAGGTAGCCTAGTGGTTAGAGTGTAGAGGTGGCAGGTAGCCTAGTGGTTAGAGTGTAGAGATGGCAAGGTAGCCTAGTGGTTAGAGTGTAGAGGTGGTTAGAGTGTAGAGGTGGCAGGTAGCCTAGTGGTTAGAGTGTAGAGGTGGCAGGTAGCCTAGTGGTTAGAGTGTAGAGGTGGCAGGTAGCCTAGTGGTTAGAGTGTAGAGGTGGCAGGGTAGCCTAGTGGTTAGAGTGTAGAGATGGCAAGGTAGCCTAGTAGTTAGAGTGTAGAGGTGGTTAGAGTGTAGAGGTGGCAGGTAGCCCTGGAGAAGTGTGCTCTTCACGGATGAATCCCGGTTTCAACTGTATCGGGCAGATGGCAGACAGTGTATGACGTTGTGTAGGCAAGCGGTTTGCTGACGTCAACGTCACGGCATCTCTGTGCATTCAAATTGCCATCAATAAAATGCAATTGTGTTTGCTGTCTGTAGCTTATACCTGCCCCCACCATGGAGCACTCTGTTGGCCCATTGGCCCATTCATCCGCCTCCATCACCTCATGTTTCAGCATGATAATGCACGGCTCCATGTCACAAGGATCTGTACATAATTCCTGGAAGCTGAAAATGTGCCAGTTCTTCCATGGTCTGCATACTCACCAGACATGTCACCCATTGAGCATGTTTGGGATGCTGTGGATCGACGTGTACGACAGCGTGTTCCAGTTCCCGCCATTGAAGAGGAGTGGGGACAACATTCCACAGGCCACAACCAACAGCCTGATCAACTCTAATGTGAAGGAGATGTGTTGTGCTGCATGAGGGAAATGGTCACACCAGATACTGACTGGTTCTCTGATCTTCACCACTACTTTATTATTTTTTTAAGGTCTGTGACCAATGTCTGTGTTCCCAGTCATGTGAAATCCATAGATTAGGGCCTAATGAATGTATTTAAATTGACACATTTTGTTATATGAACTGGAACTCTGTAAAACCTTTGAAATTGTTGCATGTTGTGTTTTTCATTGTTTTTCTTCTCCAGTGTACATTATGTAGTTGAATATGGTGTGTGTGTGTGTGTGTGTGTGTGTGTGTGTGTGTTTTGAACAACAGACATTTCAGATATCCATTCGGTGGCGTCCGACCATTCCAACCGATCCCACGACAGACATCGTAGCAGCCGGTCCCGCTCCCCTGACAGGCGATCTGATCCCTCCGACCACTCCAGACACTCCCCTCCACAGATCAGCAACGGCAGGTAAACGCCACACCACCTGGCTGCGACACAGTCAAACTCAAAGGCTCGCAGGCAGCCGAATACTGATCTTTTTACACTTATGACCAATCAGAACAGATCTTTTACCACTAATTGGTCTTATGACCAATCAGAACAGATCTTTTACCACTAATTGGTCTTATGACCAATCAGATCAGATATTTTACCACTAATTGGTCTTATGACCAATCAGATCAGATTTTTTGCCAATCATTTAGCCAAATATCAGGATTGGCTGCCTGTGTAAAAGGCAGCCTTTGAGCTTTTTTGAAATTCTCACGCAGTGGGCAAAGCTAGTTGAAATGTCGTCTTTACGACCCGTAACTGACCTCCAATACGAACTGCATTTCAAACCGTTTTGACTCGCTGGAACTGTAGATGTTTTTAAGGGTTTGTTATGTGTCTTTATTTTCCTATTTTTTGTTTTTAACAAAGACTCTTCAGTTGGAGAATACCGTAAGTTGGACACCCCGTTCCCTAGGAGCCCCGCTGTGTAGAGCCCCACTGTGTAGAGCCCCACTGTGTAGAGCCCCGCTGTGTAGAGCCCCACTGTGTAGAGCCCCACTGTGTAGAGCCCCACTGTGTAGAGCCCCGCTGTGTAGAGCCCCGCTGTGTAGAGCCCCGCTGTGTAGAGCCCCGTTCCCTAGGAGCCCCACTGTGTATGAGCCCCGCTGTGTAGAGCCCCGTTCCCTAGGAGCCCCACTGTGTAGAGCCCCGCTGTGTAGAGCCCCGTTCCCTAGGAGCCCCACTGTGTAGAGCCCCGCTGTGTAGAGCCCCGCTGTGTAGAGCCCCGCTGTGTAGAGCCCCGCTGTGTAGAGCCCCGCTGTGTATGAGCCCCGTTCCCTAGGAGCCCCACTGTGTATGAGCCCCGCTGTGTATGAGCCCCGCTGTGTAGAGCCCCACTGTGTATGAGCCCCGCTGTGTATGAGCCCCGCTGTGTATGAGCCCCGCTGTGTATGAGCCCCGCTGTGTATGAGCCCCGTTCCCTAGGAGCCCCACTGTGTAGAGCCCCGCTGTGTAGAGCCCCACTGTGTAGAGCCCCACTGTGTATGAGCCCCACTGTGTAGAGCCCCACTGTGTAGAGCCCCGTTCCCTAGGAGCCCCACTGTGTAGAGCCCCGTTCCCTAGGAGCCCCACTGTGTAGAGCCCCGTTCCCTAGGAGCCCCGCTGTGTAGAGCCCCGCTGTGTATGAGCCCCGCTGTGTAGAGCCCCGCTGTGTATGAGCCCCGCTGTGTAGAGCCCCACTGTGTATGAGCCCCGCTGTGTAGATCCCCGCTGTGTAGATCCCCGCTGTGTAGAGCCCCGCTGTGTAGAGCCCCACTGTGTAGAGCCCCACTGTGTATGAGCCCCGTTCCCTAGGAGCCCCACTGTGTATGAGCCCCACTGTGTATGAGCCCCGCTGTGTATGAGCCCCGCTGTGTATGAGCTCCACTGTGTATGAGCCCCGCTGTGTATGAGCTCCACTGTGTATGAGCCCCGCTGTGTATGAGCTCCACTGTGTATGAGCCCCGCTGTGTATGAGCCCTGCTGTGTATGAGCCCCGCTGTGTATGAGCTCCACTGTGTATGAGCCCCGCTGTGTAGATCCCCACTGTGTAGAGCCCCGCTGTGTAGATCCCCACTGTGTAGAGCCCCACTGTGTATGAGCCCCGTTCCCTAGGAGCCCCACTGTGTATGAGCCCCACTGTGTATGAGCCCCGCTGTGTATGAGCCCCGCTGTGTATGAGCTCCACTGTGTATGAGCCCCGCTGTGTATGAGCCCCGCTGTGTATGAGCTCCACTGTGTATGAGCCCCGCTGTGTATGAGCTCCACTGTGTATGAGCCCCGCTGTGTATGAGCTCCACTGTGTATGAGCCCCGCTGTGTATGAGCCCTGCTGTGTATGAGCCCCGCTGTGTATGAGCTCCACTGTGTATGAGCCCCGCTGTGTATGAGCCCTGCTGTGTATGAGCCCCACTGTGTAGAGCCCCACTGTGTAGAGCCCCACTGTGTATGAGCCCCACTGTGTAGAGCCCCACTGTGTAGAGCCCCACTGTGTAGAGCCCCGCTGTGTATGAGCCCCACTGTGTAGAGCCCCACTGTGTAGAGCCCCACTGTGTATGAGCCCCACTGTGTAGAGCCCCACTGTGTAGAGCCCCACTGTGTAGAGCCCCGCTGTGTATGAGCCCCGTTCCCTAGGAGCCCCACTGTGTATGAGCCCCGCTGTGTATGAGCCCCGCTGTGTATGAGCCCCGTTCCCTAGGAGCCCCACTGTGTATGAGCCCCGCTGTGTATGAGCTCCACTGTGTATGAGCCCCGCTGTGTAGAGCCCCACTGTGTAGAGCCCCGCTGTGTAGAGCCCCGCTGTGTAGAGCCCCACTGTGTAGAGCCCCACTGTGTAGAGCCCCACTGTGTAGAGCCCCACTGTGTAGAGCCCCACTGTGTAGAGCCCCACTGTGTATGAGCCCCACTGTGTAGAGCCCCACTGTGTAGAGCCCCACTGTGTATGAGCCCCACTGTGTATGAGCCCCACTGTACTTGTCAGATGACAGAATATTGAATAAATGTAGACATAGAGAACAGTAATTAGTAAATGGGTAGTTACCCCATGTTGATGTAGAGTAATTCAAAATGCCCCTATATTTCTCCCCTTCCTACCGATAAGGATTACCTGGGACCACTAAACCATAAAGATTACATTTGTGCCCTGAATACATCTTGGCTATAATTGTGTGTGTGTGTGTGTGTGTGTGTGTGTGTGTGTGTGTGTGTGTGTGTGTGTGTGTGTGTGTGTGTGTGTGTGTGTGTGTGTGTGTGTGTGTGTGTGTGTGTGTGTGTGTGTGTGTGTGTGTGTGTGTGTGTGTGTGTGTGTCCCTCGTGTGTTTTTGAATTGGATCAATGTTTTATGAATCCTAGATGTGCCCTTTTATGTTTGACATTGATGCTGATATCAGGAAATCAGTGCTCAGTTAGCAGCCGTGGCTTTACACTGTCAAACGGTGCAGTATTAATTTAGCTTCAAGGACAGACACTCACTGATTGATAGTGTGTTTAATGTACATGCTGTGCATCCGTTATTGAGTGTCAGGTCTTGTTCTGGCTCAGGGCTCCAGTAGGGGGACAGTCTGTGGATGTCAGTCACACAGAACACAGCCTGTGGATGTAGTGTCAGAGTCACACAGGACACAGCCTGTGGATGTAGTGTCAGTCACACAGGACACACAGCCTGTGGATGTAGTGTCAGTCACACAGAACACAGCCTGTGGATGTAGTGTCAGTCACACAGGACACAGCCTGTAGAAGTGGAGTCACATGATCTGTGTGGAAGATGAAGTGAGACTACGCCTTCTAACAGTGGGCTAATAACAGGCTGTTACTCACTGTAAATAGTGTGTGTGTGTGTGTGTGTGTGTGTGTGTGTGTGTGTGTGTGTGTGTGTGTGTGTGTGTGTGTGTGTGTGTGTGTGTGTGTGTGTGTGTGTGTGTGTGTGTGTGTGTGTATTGTGTGTGTGTGTGCGGATTAAAACACAAATACCAGGAAATGTTCATCTCTTTCAAAAGCTCATTGGTGATGAGAGAAAACGAGGCAGCAGTGATTTTTGGCTGTGTAGAATTTAAAGGAGATTGAGATCAGATAGTTATGTTAAGTTATTGACACAGAGGAGAGATTAGGGCAGATAGATTTATCTAGCTGATCTGTGAATGACCTATTTTTTTTTCCCCCAGTCAGTCGCAGGAGATCAGTTGGCAGTGAAAGGTTCTTTCAAGATGGGTTGAATAAATCTGTTTTTCCTGTCTCCAGCCTGATTGAGCAGACTCATTCCTTCACGGTTACGTGTGTGTGTGTGTGTGTGTGTGTGGTGTGTGTGTGTGTTTTTTAGTGTGTTTTTTTATTTTAAAAAATACTGGTCACATGTTTAGCGGATGGTAAAACAACATTATGATGATTTATTTATTTTAAAAAATTGCAATGGTAAAACATGTTCAGTGTAAACTTAAAACGATTTAAACAAGATTTTAAACAACATTTTTAAAAATTGCATGGCATGGGGCAATGATTTGTTTTTGTTATGATTTGTTTTTGTCACTCAGATGGCAAAATGTGTAGAATTGCAGGAAATGTGCTATAAAACTACATTTTCTTTTCTCAGGTCCATGACAAAATGTGTAAAATTGCAAGAAAGTAGCTTCAAACAGCTAGACTAGAAACCTCAAACTCAAATCTGGTCCTTGAAGCCAGTTCCACTGCGCTTTTTCGTTGTTCCCCTCTAATCAGGGACTGATTTTAGACCTGGGACACCAGGTAGAACAGAAAAGCAGGAGCCTCTGGACCTCGTAGGGTCAGAGTTGAATACCCCTGCCCTAGAGTTCAAGGCTGGGGAGGGGGATTGTTTTAAGGACACCTTTAGCTGTAACAAAAAATATTTGATGAACCATTGAATTTGACCTTACTGCTATTAGCCCATAGAAACGCATTGAATAACAGATTCATACATGGAAAAACTAAAAAAATAGCCTCCCGAGTGGCACAGCGGTGTCACTATAGATCCGGGTTTGATCCCGGGCTGTGCTGCAGCCGGCCGTGACCGGGAGACCCATGAGGCGACGCACAATTGGCCTAGTGTCGTTAGGGGAGGGATCAGGCAGGGATGTCCTTGTTCCCTCGCGCTCTAGCGACTCCTTTGGCAGTGTTGTACAGTGTTTCCTCAACACGTTGGTGCAGCTGGCTTACCGGGTTAAGCGAGCTGTGTGTCAAGGAGCAGTGCTGCTTGGTTAGGGTTGTGTTTTGGGGGACGCGTGGCTCTCGACCTTCGCCTCTCCCGAGTCCGTAGGGTAGTCGCAGCGATGGGACGAGAGGAATTTCAGAAAGTTTGTTTCAAAACAGCACAATTTTGTCTCTGATGCCAAGAAGAAGAGGGCCTCTAAATTGGCCACCCCCACCACCTAAACCCCATTTTGATCCAGGAAAAACCCTGTGGGTGTGTGTGTGTGTGTGTGTGTTTTTAGGTGCTCACACACACTCACTTCCCCCTGTCCTGTCAATAGGCAGTGGTTTGCCAGTAGAGTTGTAGTTGTGCCAGTCATGTGATGAGGGGCTTGGAGAAGGGAACTATATTCAGCCCGATGGCCACTGGCCTCAAAAGGTATGGATATTTTTTTTTTTAGGGGGGATTACGGCCACACAAAGGGGATGCAGCCGGGAAATTCGAGGCATTATCAAGTGCTTGTCAAATTGTGAATGAGAGACTGATGTAGTGTGTACAGCCTTTCGCAAAAAAACAAATCAGAGATCATGCCTTTCACACGACTTTTTTTGAACTCGTCAGTCGAGTCGCGTCATGCCGCCTTGGAATGAATTAACAATCAGAACATTTCGCCCCAATGTTTGTAAAACAACTACAGTTGCATTAATACATCTAAATGAAACAAATAGAAGTACCGGTTTCTTTGTCTACCAATCAGAATAGCCGCTTGTCCGCACTCCCTCAAATCGTTTGGAGAAAATATCCTTTCTATTTTATTCAGCTTTGTTAAATTTTATTCTCCATACTATAAAATATTGCCATGGAATTCTAAGCAAATCTAGTCTGCTATTCATGACACACACTGTTCACACCCCTCCTGTTGACAGAGAGAAAATCTAGAAAGTACTTCTTAAGCTTATTTTCTGCGGTTCTACACATTTTGCCATGAGGTGCAGATACAATTTTGCACTTTTAAAGCTAATTTTCTTGCAATTCAATACATTTTGCCATGTCTAATGTGTGTTCATGTGATTATTTGAGTGACTCGAACATTACTACAAAATCTATGCCCTTAAAAACCTAGCTAAAAAAACGTTAGCATTAAAACAATTAGCTGACATGGGCTAGTTGATCTGGATATTTCTAACAAGTTAGAAATAGCTTTCTACGGTATGCAATGACTCCCCTGTTGACCCCTGACGACCCCTGCTGACTCCTGCCCTACAAGACAGCTAGCACCGCTTACCAGGCCTCTGCTCTGTTTCCCAACCACAGTACCCTGCAGGACAGCTAGCGTGTGATATAGATCTGTCATTCTCATTGAAAGCCAGGCTAAGAAGAGGTAGATCTGTTCTATTTGTGCTATTTCTATGCTTTCAGTTTTGTACACCAGCTTCAAACAGCTGGGGGGGGGAAATGTGGTTATGGAAAATATAGTTCAGAGTGGTTTAGATTATACAATCATTCTTTGCACCGTACCTGCTTGTTTTGATGCAAACTATTTAGAATTTTAGCAACTAGGGAAATGGCTGAGCTATTTCTGCATATTGTGTTTTTAAATGTGTTCTATAGCCAACTCTTATGGTCATTAAATGTGTTCTATAGCCAACTCTTATGGTCATTAAATGTGTTCTATAGCCAACTCTTATGGTCATTAAATGTGTTCTATAGCCAACTCTTATGGTCATTAAATGTGTTCTATAGCCAACTCTTATGGTCATTAAATGTGTTCTATAGCCAACTCTTATGGTCATTAAATGTGTTCTATAGCCAACTCTTATGGTCATTAAATGTGTTCTATAGCCAACTCTTATGGTCATTAAATGTGTTCTATAGCCAACTCTTATGGGCATTGAATAACTTGTTTGTATTTGGCATGGCAATGACCATCAGAGTTGGCAAGACGGTACAAACAGCTCTTGGACCAGGTTATATATTTGTTGCCGTTTTGGATGATTTATTGTGACCTCGGTGTTAGTAGTGTGTGTTTGTTTTAAGTCCAACCTTTCCTGGTTCTTGGCCAGAGGCACACAGTGAAGTGCACCTAGCGTACACAGAATTCTCTCTCTCTCTCTTTCCACGTTTTGGTACGTTACAGCCTTATTCGATTAAATGGATTAAATACATGTTTTTCCTCATCAATCTACACACAATACCCCGTAATGACATCACAATACCCCATAATGACATCACAATACCCCATCATGACATCACAATACCCCATCATGACATCACAATACCCCATCATGACATCACAATACCCCATCATGACATCACAATACCCCGTCATGATAACACAATACCCCATCATGACATCACAATACATCATGACATCACAATACCCCATCATGACATCACAATACCCCATAATGACATCACAATACCCTGTCATGATATCACTATACCCCATCATGACATCACTATACCCCATCATGACATCACAATACCCCATCATGATATCACAATACCCCATCATGACATCACAATACCCCATCATGACATCACAATACCCCATAATGACATCACAATACCCCATCATGATATCACAATACCCCATCATGACATCACAATACCCCATCATGACATCACAATACCCCATCATGATATCACAATACCCCATCATGACATCACAATACCCCATAATGACATCACAATACCCCATAATGACATCACAATACCCCATCATGATATCACAATACCCCATCATGACATCACAATACCCCATCATGACATCACAATACCCCATCATGACATCACAATACCCCATCATGACATCAAAATACCCCATCATGATATCACAATACCCCATCATGATATCACAATACCCCATCATGACATCACAATACCCCATCATGATATCACAATACCCCATCATGACAAAGTGAAAATAGGTTTTTAGAAGAAAATAATTGCCAAAGAAAACCCTGATAGCTTATTTACATAAGTATTCAGACCATTTTGCTATGAGGTGCATCCTGTTTCCATTGATCATCCTTGATGTTTCTACAACTTGATTGGAGTCCACCTGTGGTAAATTCAATTGATTGGACATGCTTTGGAAAGGCACACACCCGTGTATATATAAGGTCCCACAGTTGACAGTGCATGTCAGAGTAAAAACCAAGCCGTGAGGTTGTAAGAATTGTCCGTAGAGCTCCGAAACAGGATTGTGTCGAAACACAGATCTGGAGAAGGGTACCAAAACATTTCTTCAGCATTGCAAGTCCCAGAGAACACAGTGGCCTCCGTCATTCTTAAATGGAAGACGTTTGGAACTGCTGCCAAAGGTGTTTCAACAAAGTACTGAGTAAAGGGTCTGAATACTTATGTAAATGTAATATTTCAGTTAATTTTTAATAAATTTGCAAAAATTTCCAAAAACCTGTTTATGCTTTGTCATTATGGGGTATTGTGTGTAGATTGATGAAGGGGGAAAAACTTTTTAATCCATTTTAGAAAAGGCTGTAACGTAATAAAATGTGGAAAAAGTCAAAGGGGTCTGAATACTTTCCGAATGCACTAATTACTTAGCATGTAACTAGCCCTAACCACTTAGCATATAACTAGCCCTAACCACTTAGCATATAACTAGCCCTAACCACTTAGCATGTAACTAGCCCTAACCACTTAGCATGTAACTAGCCCTAACCACTTAGCATGTAACTAGCCCTAACCACTTAGCATGTAACTAGCCCTAACCACATAACATGTAACTAGCCCTAACCACTTAGCATATAACTAGCCCTAACCACTTAGCATGTAAGTAGCCCTAACCACTTAGCATATAACTAGCCCTAACCACATAGCATGTAACTAGCCCTAACCACTTAGCATATAACTAGCCCTAACCACATAGCATGTAACTAGCCCTAACCACATAGCATGTAACTAGCCCTAACCACTTAGCATATAACTAGCCATAACCACATAGCATGTAACTAGCCCTAACCACTTAGCATGTAACTAGCCCTAACCACTTAGCATATAACTAGCCCTAACCACTTAGCGTATAACTAGCCCTAACCACTTAGCATGTAACTAGCCCTAACCACTTAGCATATAACTAGCCCTAACCACATAGCATGTAACTAGCACTAATTACTTAGCATGTAACTAGCACTAACCACTTAGCATATAACTAGCCCTAACCACTTAGCATGTAACTAGCACTAATTACTTAGCATGTAACTAGCACTAATTACTTAGCATGTAACTAGCACTAACCACTTAGCATGTAACTAGCACTAATTACTTAGCATGTAACTAGCACTAACCACTTAGCATGTAACTAGCCATAACCACTTAGCATATAACTAGCCCTGAACACTTAGCATGTAACTAGCACTAACCACTTAGCATATAACTAGCCCAGAACACTTTGCATGTAACTAGCCCAGAACACTTAGCGTATAACTAGCCCAGAACACTTAGCATGTAACTAGCACTAACCACTTAGCATATAACTAGCCCAGAACACTTAGCATGTAACTAGCACTAACCACTTAGCATATAACTAGCCCTAACCACTTAGCATGTAACTAGCACTAACCACTTAGCATATGTGCCAGAGGGCAGAGGCTCAAACCAGTTCTGCGTATGTATCGATATACAGTGTTTGTTGAATTGTACCACATCCCTGGTTCTTTGAGGGTCTGTTGATAAGAGCTTGGCACTAAGAGGGCCAGATGTATAGTTTCTGGGTTCAATTCCTACACGGATCACTTGCACATATTGAAAATGTATGCACTTCCTGTGCTGTAAATCGCTTTGGATCAAATGTATGAAATAAAAACCATTTAAAATACCTTCTTTTTTTTTGTCACCAGTCACAGAAGTCGTGAAGAGGAGGAGAGGATCTCGAAGCCGACAGCGGTGCCACCCAAGCTAGCGGAGGAGGCTCCTACCCTGCCTAAACCCCTGGAGAAGTCTGTCACCAGGGAAGAGAAACCGGTCCCTCCTCTACCAGGTCAGAACAACTAACCATTAACCTTAACCGGTAACCTAAATGTTAGATAGTTCAACCAGAAGGTCGCAGGGTGGAATCTCAAGTCCAACAGGATACAATATCTGTGGATTTGAGAGCTGAGCTGAGCTGTGCTGGGCTGGGCTGAGCTGGGCTGGGCTGAGCTGGGCTGAGCTGAGCTGTGCTGAGCTGTGCTGTGCTGAGCTGAGCTGTGCTGTGCTGTGCTGAGCTGTGCTGTGCTGAGCTGAGCTGTGTTGAGCTGTGCTGTGCTGAGCTGAGCTGTGCTGTGCTGTGCTGAGCTGTGCTGTGCTGTGCTGAGCTGTGCTGTGCTGTGCTGAGCTGAGCTGTGTTGAGCTGAGCTGTGTTGAGCTGAGCTGAGCTGAGCTGGGCTGAGCTGGGCTGAGCTGGGCTGAGCTGGGCTGGGCTGAGCTGGGCTGAGCTGAGCTGTGCTGAGCTGTGCTGTGCTGAGCTGAGCTGTGCTGTGCTGTGCTGAGCTGTGCTGTGCTGTGCTGAGCTGAGCTGTGTTGAGCTGTGCTGTGCTGAGCTGTGCTGTGCTGTGCTGTGCTGTGCTGAGCTGTGCTGAGCTGAGCTGTGCTGTGCTGAGCTGAGCTTGGTTGAGGCTGCAGCCTGTATTTAGACTGTAGTGTGAGTTGATGGACTCTGACGTTCCCCCTACTGCCCTGCAGCCAACTGAGTGTCTCTGTGTGGCTGTGTGTTCGTGTGCTTCCGTGTGTGAGAGAGAGTGTATGCACACATTTTGTTCCTTGAGGATTTGCCTCATGGTCTGTGTTGAGAGGTATCAGTACATCCTCTTGTATGAATAGTGCAGTTGATATTATCTCTCTCTCTCTCACTCTCTCTGTGTGTGCGTGCGTGTTTTTCCTCAGAACCCAAGCCAGTATATGCCCAGCCAGGCCAGCCTGACGTGGACCTGCCAGTCAGCCCTGCTGATGCCCCTGTGCCCAGCGCTGCCCATGATGACAGCATCCTACGGTATGTAGAAGTATCTGTTCACCAGTCTAACATCATCCTACGATATGTAGAAGTATCTGTTCACCAGTCTAACAGCATCCTACGGTATGTAGAAGTATCTGTTCACCAGTCTAACAGCATCCTACGGTATGTAGAAGTATCTGTTCACCAGTCTAACAGTATCCTACGGTATGTAGAAGTATCTAACAGCATCCTACGGTATGTAGAAGTATCTGTTCACCAGTCTAACAGCATCCTACGGTATGTAGAAGCATCTGTTCACCAGTCTAACAGTATCCTACGGTATGTAGAAGCATCTGTTCACCAGTCTAACAGTATCCTACGGTATGTAGAAGCATCTGTTCACCAGTCTAACAGTATCCTACGGTATGTAGAAGTATCTGTTCACCAGTCTAACAGCATCCTACGGTATGTAGAAGCATCTGTTCACCAGTCTAACAGTATCCTACAATATGTAGAAGTATCTGTTCACCAGTCTAACAGTATCCTACGGTATGTAGAAGTATCTAACAGTATCCTACGGTATGTAGAAGTATCTAACAGTATCCTACGGTATGTAGAAGTATCTAACAGTATCCTACGGTATGTAGAAGTCTCTAACAGTATCCTACGGTATGTAGAAGTATCTGTTCACCAGTCTAACAGCATCCTACGGTATGTAGAAGTATCTACCAGCATCCTACGGTATGTAGAAGTCTCTAACAGTATCCTACGGTATGTAGAAGTCTAACAGTATCCTACGATATGTTGAAGTATCTGTTCACAAGTCTCTAACAGTATCCTACGAGGGGGAGGCCAATGCTAAAGAGGGGGGGGGGGGGGGGGGGGGTCTGTTTAGCCATTTGATTAGGTGTTCAGGAGTCTTATGGCTTGGGGGGGCAGAAGCTGTTTAGAAGCCTCTTTGTTTTTGCATTATTTAAACCAAATTGAAACATGTTTCATTATCTACTTGAGGCTAAATTGATTTTATGGATGTATTATGTTAAGTTAAAATAAGTGTTCATTCAGTATTGTTGTAATTGTCATTATTACAAATAAATAAATAAAAATAGTCAGATTAATCGGTTAGCGGCTTTTTTTGGTCCTCCAATAATCGGTATTGGCGTTGAAAAATCATAATCGGTCGACCTCTAGTGTTGATGTGAGCCATGACTATATAACGTTTAAACTTCACTGATCTTTGGCAGGTGACATCATAGAATTAGAATTTCTAGAAGGGACAAAGCCCATCAGACCACTGACTTGAATGGGAATAGCCATTCTAGAAAGTATATTTCTATGGGTGACACTCCTTATTTCCAAAAACATAAATATCACAGAGTGGTTCTTTAACTGTCTGTCTCCCCCCCCCCCCCATCCCACCCTGGTTCCTCTCTCCCCCATCCCACCCTGTCTCCTATCCCCCCCATCCCACCCTGTCCCCTCTCTCCCTAGGCCAAGTATGAAGCTGGTGAAGTTTAAGAAGGGGGAGAGTGTGGGTCTGAGGCTGGCAGGGGGGAACGATGTGGGCATCTTTGTAGCAGGAGTCCTGGAGGATAGCCCAGCAGCTAAGGAGGGTCTGGAAGAGGGGGATCAAATTCTCAGGGTGAGACACGATACAGCAGCAACTACACACTCACTACAGCAACACGAAGGTTGTCGGTTCAATTTCTACAGGGATCACATCCACAATGTATGCAGTTGCACTCACTGTACTGTAAATTGCATAGGATAAAATCGTTTGCTGTGTTAAAATGATCCTCGTCAAAATGACATGCTGTGTAGCCTAACGTGTAAGTGAATGCCTACACAAATTTAATCAATGCTAGCAGCTACTGAATTTCATTGCACAGAAATCCCATTTTAGTTGCCACTGGAATTGAAGAAGAAAGGGTGACGTTGCATATACTAGCAAATACGTGTTAACACAGTAAAATGGCTACCAAAACAACAACAAGATGCTAGAGAATACCACAGTAAAATGGCCACCTAAACAACAACAAGATGCTAGAGGATACCACAGTAAAATGGCCACCTAAACAACAACAACAAGATGCGACAAGGGATACCAACGCAAAATGGCCACCTAAACAACAACAAGATGCTACAGGGAATACCACAGTAAAATGGCCGCCTAAACAACAACAACAAGATGCTACAGGGAATACCACAGGAAAATGGCCGCCTAAACAACAACAAGATGCTACAGAGGATACCACAGTAAAATGGCCGCCTAAACAACAAGATGCTACAGAGGATACCAAAGTAAAATGGCCACCTAAACAACAAGATGCTTCAGGGAATACCACAGTAAAATGGCCGCCTAAACAACAACAACAAGATGCTACAGGGCATACCACAGTATAATGGCCGCCTAAACAACAACAACAAGATGCTACAGGGAATACCACAGTAAAATGGCCGCCTAAACAACAAGATGCTTCAGGGAATACCACAGTAAAATGGCCGCCTAAACAACAACAACAAGATGCTACAGGGAATACCACAGTAAAATGGCCGCCTAAACAACAACAACAAGATGCTACACTCTATTCAGTGTTTGTGGTTGTTTTTTTTACAATGTGGTTAACGGTAGCCGTGTTTTCACAGGGCCTTGGTCTGTATCTCAATGTCTGAGTCCCAAATGACAGCCTTTTCTCTACATAGTGCACAAGTTGTGACCAGGGCCCATAGGGGACGTATCCAAAAGCTTCTCTTCTGTGATTTATTAATGTTTTTTTAAACCCGGCTGCTCTAACATTCCTGCTCCTTTGGAGTCTGTCTCCTAGCAACCGGCATCACTACTAAAAACTGTTTTCCTTTCTATCTCGGTTTGTCCCATTTCTCTTCCTCCCTCCGAGCTGTATATCTTTTTCTGTTTACATTCCGCCTCCTCCTCGTCTCTCTGCGAGCGTAAATGTGTAATGCGTGGGTCTTAGTAATGGTGTGGATTTTAGTTTAGAGTGCAGTAAAACTCTGTCAGGGTTGTCGTCGCCGGGGGTGACGCTAAAGGATGTTATGTAAACATTTTAGAGGTGTAAAGACATGCTCCAGAACTTTGGCAACTGCTAAGTATTTTTTTTAAATCTCGTTTTGGGCTGGATGTGTCATGCATGCATCATCTATGATCAGAATTACTGTCTTACCTCAATTAGCCAGCAAATCCCCTCAATTAGTCAGCCCCCGAGTAATTTGATTTCCACCAATGAGCTTCAGCTTGTGAGAGAGAGAAATGACATGGTGCACATGATGTGACGTAGTACACCATTTTGGGGGACCACTTTTGGCTCGTGAGCACTACTTTCAGAACTACTGGCTAAAGACTATACAAAAGTACCGGAGAATCTGTTTTAAAATGCTGATGTTGTATAAACATTTAGACATGTAGACCATCAGCACCATTAACCACAGCTGACATGTGTAATATACAGTTGAAGTCGGATGTTTACATACACTTAGGTTGGAGTCATTTTAAACTTGTTTTTCAACCACTCCACAAATTTCTTGTTAACAAACTATAGTTTTGGCAAGTCGGTTAGGACATCTACTTTGTGCATGACACAAGTAATTTTTCCAACAATTGTTTAGAGACAGATTATTTCACTTATAACTCACTGTATCACAATTCCAGTGGGTCAGAAGTTTACATACACTAAGTCGACTGCCTTTAAACAGCTTGGGAAATTCCAGAAAATTATGTCATGACTTTAGAAGCTTCTGATAGGCTAATTGACATTGTTTGAGTCAATTGGAGGTGTACCTGTGGATGTATTTCAAGGCCTACCTTCAAACTCAGTGCCTCTTTGCTTGACATCATGGGAAAACCAAAACCTCAGAAAAAAAATTGTAGACCTCCACAAGTCTGTTTCATCTTTGGGAGCAATTTCCAGGTATCACGTTCATCTGCACAAACAATAGTACGCAACTATAAACACCATGGGACCACGTAGCTGTCATACCGCTCAGGAAGAAGAGATGAATGTATTTGGTGAGAAAAGTGCAGACATTGTGAACAACAGCAAAGGACCTTGTGAAGATTCTGGAGGAAACATGTACAAAAGTATCTATATCCACAGTAAAACAAGTCCTATATCGACATAACCTGAAAGGCCACTCAGCAAGAAAGAAGCCACTGCTCCAAAACCGCCATAAAAAAGTATGGTTTGCAACTGCACATGGGGACAAAGATCGTACTTTGTCCTCTGGTCTGATGAAACAAAAATTTAACTGTTTAGCCATAATGACCATCATTATGTTTGGAGGAAAAAGGGAGAAGCTTGCAAGCCGAAGAACACCATCCCAAACGTGAGGCACGGGGGTGGCAGCGTAATGTTGTGGGGGTGCTTTGCTGCAGGAAGGACTGGTGCACTTCACAAAATAGATGGCATCATGGGAAGGGAAAATCATGTGGATATATTGAAGCAATATCTCAAGACATCAGTCAGGAAGTTAAAGCTTGGTCGCAAATGGGTCTTCCAAATGGACAATGTCCCCAAGCATACTTCCAATGTTGTGGCAAGATGGCTTGAGGACAATAAAGTCAAGGTATTGGAGTGGCCATCACAAAGCCCTGACCTCAATCCTATAGAACATTTGTGGGCAGAACTGAAAAAGCGTGTGCGAGCAAGGAGGCCTACAAACCGGACTCAGTTACAGCAGCTCTGTCAGGAGGAATGGGCCAAAGTTCTCCCAACTTATTGTGGGAAGCTTGTGGAAGACTACCTGAAACGTTTGACCCTGAGTTAAACAATTTAAAGGCAATGCTACCAAATACTAATTGAGTGTATGTAAACTTCTAACCCACTGGGAATGTGATGAAAGAAATAAAAGCTGAAATAAATAATTATCTCTACTATTATTCTGACATTTCACATTCTTAAAATAAAGTGGTGATTCTAACTGACCTAAAACAGGGAATTTTGACTGGGATTAAATGTCAGCAATTGTGAAAAGTTTAAATGTAAAAGTTTAAGTGTATTTGGGTAAGGTGTATGTAAACTTCCGACTTCAGCTGTATGTCAGTTCTGTCAGTGCCTACATTTAGTAAGTGTATGTGATCCCTGCGGGGGAGTTGAACCCATAACCTTTTCCCAGGTCACGAGTGAAAATGTATCCAACACTTTTTAGTTGTCCACGATGGTTTCCAAGGATACATAGTCAACAGGATAACAAGGAGGCGGCTGTGTTTGTGGTGGTATCATCCGTTATCAAATATAGATTCTACAACAACAACAACACATTGAAAATATCTACTTACTTTCATCCTATTCATCTCTTTGATACAAATATCCACAAAAAAAAAACGTTAAACGAATGAAAAGAATAACCGTACAGCTCCCTGTTTTTCCCAGGTTAATAATGTGGATTTTGCTAATATCATCCGAGAAGAGGCGGTGCTGTTCCTCCTTGACCTCCCTAAAGGTGAAGAGGTCACCATCCTGGCCCAGAAGAAGAAGGATGGTGAGTGCAGGAGGACGAGAGGAAACTGGATGGAAAATAAACTGAGCTGGTTCCCCTTCACTCACTACCCCCCCCCCCCCGCCCCTCTGAAGGGTCTGGATAGGTATGATCAGTTTAGGGGTGAAGCTTCCACCATATTGCTTCCACTTTACAGATCTGCAATCTCAGTATATTAGGGTCAAGGTAAAGGAAGTGAATTGGGACCGGTTGAACTACTACCAGATATGTATTTGTATTGGACTTCTTCTCCTCCCTCTGACTCTGTCTGTGTTTGGCTCCAGTGTACCGGCGAATCGTGGAGTCTGATGTGGGCGACTCGTTCTACATCCGGACCCACTTTGAGTATGAGAAGGAGTCTCCGTACGGCCTGAGCTTCAACAAGGGAGAGGTGTTCAGAGTGGTGGACACCCTGTACAACGGCAAGCTGGGCTCCTGGCTGGCCATCCGCATCGGCAAGAACCATCAGGAGGTGGAGAGAGGCATCATACCTAACAAGAACAGGTGATGATGACACTCTTTTCTTCTGCTATTCTGTCCTCTTCTTCTGCTATTCTGTCCTCTTCTGCTATTCTGTCCTCTTCTTCTGCTATTCTGTCCTCTTCTTCTGCCATTCTGTCTCCTCCAGCTATTCTGTCCTCTTCTTCTGCTATTCTGTCCTCTTCTTCTGCTTTTCTGTCCTCTTCTTCTGCTATTCTGTCCTCTTCTTCTTCTGCTATTCTGTCCTCTTCTTCTTCTGCTATTCTGTCCTCTTCTCCTTCTGCTATTCTGTCCTCTTCTCCTCCTGCTATTCTGTCCTCTTCTCCTTCTGCTATTCTGTCCTCTTCTCCTTCTGCTATTCTGTCCTCTTCTTCTTCTGCTATTCTGTCCTCTTCTTCTGCTATTCTGTCCTCTTCTTCTTCTGCTATTCTGTCCTCTTCTTCTTCTGCTATTCTGTCCTCTTCTCCTCCTGCTCTTCTGTCCTCTTCTTCTTCTGCTATACTGTCCTCTTCTCCTTCTGCTATTCTGTCCTCTTCTCCTTCTGCTATTTTGTCCTCTTCTCCTTCTGCTATTCTGTCCTCTTCTCCTTCTGCTTTTCTGTCCTCTTCTTCTTCTGCTTTTCTGTCCTCTTCTTCTTCTGCTATTCTGTCCTCTTCTCCTTCTGCTTTTCTGTCCTCTTCTCGTTCTGCTATTCTGTCCTCTTCTTCGATCCTACCCATTTGGCTCCTCTAGGTGTTTGTATCACAGAAGTCAGTTTGTTTATTTGAAAAGAGAACGTGTTCCATATAACTTCCCTGGTTAAGACAATCATATAAATACATTAAAATAATAGTGGAACAAGATTTCGCACTGGTCACAATTTATCATAACAATGTTAATGTCACGTTGTGCTCTCATAGCTTTAACCACATTTGATATGATTATCATTGCCATGTAAGTGCCTCTGTTGACAGTATTAACGTTAGCCATGCCAAGTTTCCTGGACAGTGTCACGGACACATCAAAGCCCTTTAGAGGTGTCTCTACTAAGAGCTCTGTCTGTCCCTCGCATTCTTCTGAGTAGAAAAGAAACTCAAGCACGGGTGATTTTGATGATGCCAAAAATTCTAATATTTTTCACAAACATCTCAATTGACCTCCATCCGGGTTTTACAGAGAGCGACATCTCAATAGACTAGACCTTCATCCTGGTTTTACAGAGAGCGACATCTCAATAGACTAGACCTTCATCCTGGTTTTACAGAGAGCGACATCTCAATAGACTAGACCTCCATCCTGGTTTTACAGAGAGCGACATCTCATTAGACTAGACCTCCATCCTGGTTTTACAGAGAGCGACATCTCAATAGACTAGACCTTCATCCTGGTTTTACAGAGAGCGACATCTCAATAGACTAGACCTTCATCCGGGTTTTACAGAGAGCGACATCTCAATAGACTAGACCTTCATCCTGGTTTTACAGAGAGCTACATCTCAATAGACTAGACCTTCATCCTGGTTTTACAGAGAGCGACATCTCAATATACTAGACCTCCATCCTGGTTTTACAGAGAGCGACATCTCAATAGACTAGACCTCCATCCTGGTTTTACAGAGAGCGACATCTCAATAGACTAGACCTCCATCCTGGTTTTACAGAGAGCTACATCTCAATAGACTAGACCTTCATCCTGGTTTTACAGAGAGCTACATCTCAATAGACTAGACCTCCATCCTGGTTTTACAGAGAGCGACATCTCAATAGACTAGACCTCCATCCTGGTTTTACAGAGAGCGACATCTCAATAGACTAGACCTCCATCCTGGTTTTACAGAGAGCGACATCTCAATAGACTAGACCTCCATCCTGGTTTTACAGAGAGCGACATCTCAATAGACTAGACCTTCATCCTGGTTTTACAGAGAGCGACATCTCAATAAACTAGACCTCCATCCTGGTTTTACAGAGAGCGACATCTCATTAGACTAGACCTCCATCCTGGTTTTACAGAGAGCTACATCTCAATAGACTAGACCTCCATCCTGGTTTTACAGAGAGCTACATCTCAATAGACTAGACCTTCATCCTGGTTTTACAGAGAGCTACATCTCATTCTCTGTTACGGAGAAAAGCATAATATAACAAATGGTCTCTGGTGTCTCCAGAGCGGAGCAGCTGTCCAGCATGCAGTACACCCTCCCTAAGACAGCAGGGGGCGACAGGGCAGACTTCTGGAGGTTCAGGGGCCTGAGGAGCTCCAAGAGGAACTTGAGGAAAAGCAGAGAGGACCTGTCGGCCCAGCCCGTACAGACCAAGTTCCCCGCTTACGAGAGGGTGGTGCTGAGAGAGGGTGAGGACCGACAACTCTGATAGTGGCCCCTCCTCCTTAACCCCTCCTCCCTAACTCCTCCTTAACCCCTCCTTACCCCTCCTCCCTAACCCCTCCTTACCCCCTCCTCCCTAACCCCTCCTCCCTAACTCCTCCTTAACCCCTCCTCCTTAACCCCTCCTCGCTAACCCCTCCTCGCTAACCCCTCCTCGCTAACCCCTCCTCGCTAACCCCTCCTCGCTAACAACTCCTCGCTAGCCCCTCCTCGCTAGCCCCACCTCCCTTACCCCTCCTCGCTAGCACCTCCTCCCTAACCCCTCCTCGCTAGCCCCTCCTCCCTAACCCCTCCTCGCTAGCCCCTCCTCCCTAGCCCCTCTCTAGCCACTCCTCACTAACTCCTCCTCCCTAGCCCCTCCCTAACTTGTCCTCCCTAACTCCTCCTCCCCTAACTCCTCCTCCCTAGCCCCTCCTCCCTCCCTCCTCCTCCCTAGACCCTCCCTCACTCTTCCCTAACTCCTTGCTAGCCCTTCCTCCCCCCTAGCCCCTCCTCCCTAGCCCCTCCTCCCTAGCCCCTCCTCCCTAGCCCCTCTGTCTGTCTCTGACTCGCTGTCTAATAGTGATGTTTGGAGCGTTTTATTTAAAGGAGAACATGGCACCGTTTTCATATGTCTTAAAGCACCACCAACGTTTTCTATTTCTCAGTAAATAAGAAAGTTGGAAAGGTTATACTAGATCACTGGCTATATAGAGCCAAGAACCTTATGGTAGGGTAGGATGGAACACTACTGATACACCAGTCTGTCCTCTGATGACCTTTAGGGTAGGATGGAGCACTGCTGATACACCAGTCTGTCCTCTGATGACCTTTAGGGTAGGATGGAGCACTGCTGATACACCAGTCTGTCCTCTGATGACCTTTAGGGTAGGATGGAACACTACTGATACACCATCCTCTCAGTCTGTCCTCTGATGACCTTTAGGGTAGGATGGAACACTACTGAAACGCCATCCTCTCAGTCTGTCCTCTGATGACTTTTAGGGTAGGATGGAACACTACTGATACACCATCCTCTCAGTCTGTCCTCTGATGACCTTTAGGGTAGGATGGAACACTACTGATACACCATCCTCTCAGTCTGTCCTCTGATGACCTTTAGGGTAGGATGGAACACTACTGATACACCATCCTCTCAGTCTGTCCTCTGATGACCTTTAGGGTAGGATGGAACACTACTGATACACCATCCTCTCAGTCTGTCCTCTGATGACCTTTAGGGTAGGATGGAACACTACTGATACACCATCCTCTCAGTCTGTCCTCTGTTCCTTTGTCCAGCTGGTTTCCTCAGACCTGTGGTGGTATTTGGACCCATCGCAGACGTGGCACGAGAGAAAATCTCCCGGGAGGAGCCTGATCTGTTTGAACTTGCAAGTGAGTAACACGGTGTATCGGAATGACATGCAAATGACACAGTGTATCGGAATGACATGCAAATGACACAGTGTATCAGAATGACATGCAAATGACACAGTGTATCAGAATGACACAGTGTATCAGAATGACATGCAAATGACACAGTGTATCAGAATGACATGCAAATGACATGCAAGTGAGTAACACAGTGTATCAGAATGACATGCAAGTGAGTAACACGGTGTATCAGAATGACATGCAAATGAGTAACACAGCGTATCGGAATGACATGCAAATGATTAACACGGTGTATCAGAATGACATGCAAATGACACAGTGTATCAGAATGACATGCAAATGATTAACACAGTGTATCAGAATGACGTGCAAATGACACAGTGTATCAGAATGACATGCAAATGAGTAACACAGCGTATCGGAATGACATGCAAATGATTAACACGGTGTATCAGAATGACATGCAAATGAGTAACACAGTGTATCGGAATGACGTGCAAATGACACAGTGTATCAGAATGACATGCAAATGAGTAACACAGCGTATCGGAATGACATGCAAATGATTAACACGGTGTATCAGAATGACATGCAAATGACACAGTGTATCAGAATGACATGCAAATGATTAACACAGTGTATCAGAATGACGTGCAAATGACACAGTGTATCAGAATGACATGCAAATGAGTAACACAGCGTATCGGAATGACATGCAAATGATTAACACGGTGTATCAGAATGACATGCAAATGAGTAACACAGTGTATCGGAATGACGTGCAAATGACACAGTGTATCAGAATGACATGCAAATGAGTAACACAGCGTATCGGAATGACATGCAAATGATTAACACGGTGTATCAGAATGACATGCAAATGACACAGTGTATCAGAATGACATGCAAATGATTAACACAGTGTATCAGAATGACGTGCAAATGACACAGTGTATCAGAATGACATGCAAATGAGTAACACAGCGTATCGGAATGACATGCAAATGATTAACACGGTGTATCAGAATGACATGCAAATGAGTAACACAGTGTATCGGAATGACGTGCAAATGACACAGTGTATCAGAATGACATGCAAATGAGTAACACAGTGTATCGGAATGACATGCAAATGATTAACACGGTGTATCGGAATGACATGCAAATGAGTAACAGTGTATCGGAATGACGTGCAAATGACACAGTGTATCGGAATGACATGCAAATGAGTAACACAGCGTATCGGAATGACGTGCAAATGACACAGTGTATCAGAATGACATGCAAATGAGTAACACGGCGTATCGGAATGACATGCAAATGAGTAACACAGCGTATCGGAATGACATGCAAATGCTCTGAAGGTTCTTGAATTCTGTTTAACAGTTTGATTGTAGAACGATGAAACTGTTCCTTCCCCATGTGTTCCAGAGAGTGAACCTAGAGACGCAGGGACAGACCAGCGTAGTTCAGGAATCATCCGTCTCCACACCATCAAGCAGATCATCGACAGAGTGAGTTTTCTTTTAAACATACAGTCGCTCATTTTAATAGGACAGTGTTTTCTGATTGTAAAACTGTTGTGGGGTTGGTGATGTACGGTTTTAGATAATTTTGTGATGCGGTCAGAATGACTATTTCAAATGTAGCCTTTGTCCACTGACGATGCACAGAGAACAGCCAAGAACAGGATCCACTGGCGATGACAGTCTGTTTGAGGCCCACTGCTCCACTAGGCGCTTAAAAGGAACGTCAACTAAGTTATGGTGTCTTGTCTGGTGTAGGATAAACATGCCGTCCTGGACATCACCCCCAACGCTGTTGACCGTCTGAACTACGCCCAGTGGTATCCCATCGTGGTGTTCCTCAACCCGGACAGCAAGCAGGGCGTCAAGAACATGAGAACCAGGCTCTGTTCCGAGTCCAGGAAGTCAGCCCGGAAACTCTACGAGAGAGCCTTGAAACTAAGGAAGAACAACCACCACCTCTTCACCAGTAAGTACTGAGGAAGAGGAGAGTAGAGCGAGAGAGAGTAGAGTAGAGAGAGAGGAGAGTAGAGCGAGAGAGAGGAGAGTAGAGCGAGAGAGAGGAGAGTAGAGCGAGAGAGAGGAGAGTAGAGAGAGAGGGGAGAGGAGAGAGAGCCTTGAAACTAAGGAAGAACAACCACCACCTCTTCACCAGTAAGTACTGAAGGAGAGGAGAGTAGAGAGAGAGAGAGGAGAGTAGAGAGAGAGAGGGGAGAGTAGAGAGAGAGAGGGGAGAGTAGAGAGAGAGAGAGGGGAGAGTAGAGAGAGAGAGGGGAGAGTAGAGAGAGAGAGAGGGGAGAGTAGAGAGAGAGAGGGGAGAGTAGAGAGAGAGAGGGGAGAGTAGAGAGAGAGAGGGGAGAGTAGAGAGAGAGAGGGGAGAGAGAGAGAGAGAGGGGAGAGTAGAGAGAGAGAGGGGAGAGTAGAGAGAGAGAGGGGAGAGTAGAGAGAGAGAGGGGAGAGTAGAGAGAGAGAGGGGAGAGTAGAGAGAGAGAGGGGAGGGGAGAGTAGAGAGAGAGGAGAGTAGAGAGAGAGAGGGGAGAGTAGAGAGAGAGAGGGGAGAGTAGAGAAAGAGAGAGGGGAGAGTAGAGAGAGAGAGGGGAGAGTAGAGAGAGAGCCTTGAAACTAAGGAAGAACAACCACCACCTCTTCACCAGTAAGTACTGAAGGAGAGGAGAGTAGAGAGAGAGAGGGGAGAGTAGAGAGGGGAGAGTAGAGAGGGGAGAGTAGAGAGGGGAGAGGGGAGAGTAGAGAGGGGAGAGTAGAGAGGGGAGAGTAGAGAGCGAGAGGGGAGAGTAGAGAGCGAGAGGGGAGAGTAGAGAGCGAGAGGGGAGAGTAGAGAGAGAGAGGGGAGAGTAGAGAGAGAGAGAGTAGAGAGAGAGAGGAGAGTAGAGAGCGAGAGGGGAGAGTAGAGAGGGGAGAGTAGAGAGCGAGAGGGGAGAGTAGAGAGCGAGAGGGGAGAGTAGAGAGAGAGAGGGGAGAGTAGAGAGAGAGAGTAGAGAGAGAGAGAGGAGAGTAGAGAGAGAGAGGGGAGAGTAGAGAGGAGAGGGGAGAGTAGAGAGGAGCGAGAGGAGAGTAGAGAGCGAGAGGAGAGGAGAGTAGAGGAGAGGGAGAGAGAGAGCCTTGAAACTAAGGAAGAACAACCTCCATCTCTTCACCAGTAAGTACTGAGGGAAACATTTAAAATGTCACCTTTATGACGTTTACAGATTTTTAAAAACAATTACAAGCAATCGTCACGTACGAGTGATGTGACCATATCCTCATACCGAAAATATCTATAGCAGGATAGCTAACCCTGATGACAGAACCTTGACTATAGCAGGATAGCTAACCCTGATGACAGAACCTTGACTATAGCAGGATAGCTAACCCTGATGACTGAACCTTGACTATAGCAGGATAGCTAACCCTGATGACTGAACCTTGACTATAGCAGGATAGCTAACCCTGATGACTGAACCTTGACTATAGCAGGATAGCTAACCCTGATGACAGAACCTTGACTATAGCAGGATAGCTAACCCTGATGACAGAATCTTGACTATAGCAGGATAGCTAACCCTGATGACAGAACCTTGACTATAGCAGGATAGCTAACCCTGATGACAGAACCTTGACTATAGCAGGATAGCTAACCCTGATGACAGAACCTTGACTAACTTAACTGTGAGGTTGACCTGAAAACACCAGACTGATGGCTATAACAACAAGTAGATTATTCTCCTGGCATCGTCTAGCTCTGTTTGGGATGTTTTACATTGCCTCGCTGGCTTGCCAGCTTCTAGGTAATCAACCCTCCGACATCTGCTATGTTGTAGAGGATAACCAACTGATTATGTGGTTGTTTTTTAGTGGATAGATCGGCTTTACTATTGCAGATGTGGCTTCTGTCAATGTAATTGTCTGCATCATTTCCAATCCCCCATTATGTTTTGTGAATAAAATATACATATGTATACACAGCTTTTAAAAATATATTTTCTTTATTATTTTCCACACCTCTCCCATAATTGGAGTAAAATAATGAACAACAATACTTAGGCTTCTACTTCCTGCTTATACATACTATATACTTTTTTACATTAGTTATCTTTGGTTTGTTATTGGTCCCACCCTTCAGCTCCATTCAACCCCTCCCATCTGTCTCGTAACACCATCCAGTCCCACCCTTCAGCTCCGTTCAACCCCTCCCATCTGTCTCGTAACACCATCCAGTCCCACCCTTCAGCTCCATTCAACCCCTCCCATCTGTCTCGTAACACCATCCAGTCCCACCCTTCAGCTCCGTTCAACCCCTCCCATCTGTCTCGTAACACCATCCAGTCCCACCCTTCAGCTCCATTCAACCCCTCCCATCTGTCTCTTAACACCATCCAGTCCCACCCTTCAGCTCCATTCAACCCCTCCCATCTGTCTCGTAACACCATCCAGTCCCACCCTTCAGCTCCATTCAACCCCTCCCATCTGTCTCTCAACACCATCCAGTCCCACCCTTCAGCTCCATTCAACCCCTCCCATCTATCTCTTAACACCATCCAGTCCCACCCTTCAGCTCCATTCAACCCCTCCCATCTGTCTCGTAACTCCATCCAGTCCCACCTTTCAGCTCCATTCAACCCCTCCCATCTGTCTCGTAACACCATCCAGTCCCACCTTTCAGCTCCATTCAACCCCTCCCATCTGTCTCGTAACTCCATCCAGTCCCACCTTTCAGCTCCATTCAACCCCTCCCATCTGTCTCGTAACACCATCCAGTCCCACCCTTCAGCTCCGTTCAACCCCTCCCATCTGTCTCGTAACACCATCCAGTCCCACCTTTCAGCTCCATTCAACCCCTCACATCTGTCTCGTAACACCATCCAGTCCCACCTTTCAGCTCCATTCAACCCCTCCCATCTGTCTCTCAACATCATCCATATTGGATTTCTATTTGCCATATATTTTTCAACTGTGCTGTGATGTTTCACAAAAGTTCTGAACCTTTCTATTCTCATAGTTTTTACAGATACCATTTTGCTAAAAGTATTATTGATTGATTATGACTTTTCAAATCACCCAGTAGCACTATCTGTAGAGGTAGCTCCAGGTAAATGTTGCAATTCTTCAGCCACGTGTTTATTAATTTGCTGCATTTGAAGTCATAGGATTACATCTTTCTGATGAGAACCTGCACAACTTTTCATGGCGTGGCTGGGTAATGGGTCTAAATTATGACGGTGTTATGAGATGTTGTTCACGTCTGTTACTAAAAGAACAAGGGTTCAGGATCCCAGAGGAAGTCCTGTGGCCCTGTTAAATACCCAGCCATTTTCACACACATACTGCTCATAAGCTTGATTCTGGAACCATTTGATTCTGGAACCATTTGATTCTGGAACCATTTTGATTCTGGAACCATTTTGATTCTGGAATCATTTTGATTCTGGAACCCTTTTGATTGCTTGGTCATGAAAGTAGTTAACAAATGTGAATGATTCACACGGGTATCTACACTGAACAGAAATATAAATGCAACATGTAAAGTGTTGGTCCCATGTTTTCATGACCTGAAATAAAAGATCCCAGAAATGTTCCATACGCACAAAAAGCTTATTTCTCTCAATTTGTGTGCACAAATTTGCCATGATAACCCTGCCATGACAACCTGACAGGTGTGGCATATCAAGAAGCTGATCCGTCCATCCGGCTTCACAACCACAGATCACATCTAACCACGCCAGCCCAGGACCTCCACATCCGGCTTCACAACCACAGATCACATCTAACCACGCCAGCCCAGGACCTCCACATTCGGCTTCACAACCACAGATCACATCTAACCACGCCAGCCCAGGACCTCCACATCCGGCTTCTTCACCTGCAGGAACGTCTGAGACAATCCACCCGGAAAGCTGATGAAACTGTTGATTTGCACAACAGAAGAATTTCTACACAAACTGTCAGAAACCGTCTCAGGGAAGCTCATATGCGTGCTCGTCGTCCTCATCAGGGTCTTGACCTGATTGCAGTTTGGCGTCGTAACTGACTTCAGTGGGAAAATGCTCACCTCCGATGGCCACTGGCACGCTGGAGAAGTGTGATCTTCACGGATAAATCCTGGTTTCAACTGTACCGGACACATGGCAGACAGCGTGTATGACGTTGTGTAGGCGAGCGGTTTGCTGATGTCAACGTTGTGAACAGAGCGCTCCGTGGTGGAGGTGGGGTTATGGTGTGGGCAGGCATAAGCTACAGACAACTAATAATATTGCATTTTATCAATGGCAATTTGAATGCACAGAGATACCGTGATGAGATCCTGAAGCCCCATCGACATGCCATTCATCCACCACCATCACCTCATGTTTCAGCATGATAATGCACGGCCCCATGTCGCAATGGTCCGTACACAATTCCTGGAAGCTGAAAATGTCCCAGTTCTTCCATGGTCTGCATACTCACCAGACATGTTACCCATTGAGCATGTTTGGGATGCTCTGGATCGACGCATACGACAGCGTGTTCCAGTTCCCACCAATATCCAGCAACTTCACACAACCATTGAAGAGGAGTGGGACAACATTCCACAGACCACAATCAACAGCCTGATCAACTCTATGTGAGGGAGATGTGTAGCGCTGAATGAGGCAAATGGTCACCTCAGATACTGACTGGTTCTCTGATCCACACCCCTCACCCTTATCTTTTGAAGGTATCTGTGACCAACAGATGCATATCTGTATTCCCTGTCGTGAAATCTATAGATTAGGGCCTCATGAATTTATTTAAATTGACAGATTTCCTTATATGAACTGTAACTCAGTAAAATCTTTGAAGTTGTTTCATATGTTTCGTTGATTTTGTGTTCCGTGTAATAAGGCCACTACATCTGGTGGAATTCCTCAGGGATCCATTCATGTTGATTTGTTCTCATGCTAAATGGGCAGCATCATGCTAACCAGTAACACGGTAACCCTTCTGTCCTCTGTTAGCCACCATCAACATGAACAACATGAACGATGGCTGGTACGGCGCTCTGAAGGAGACCGTCCAGCAGCAACAGAACCAGTTGGTCTGGGTGTCAGAGGGCAAGGTGAGAGAAACACTCAACTGGAGTTTCACAGTTTAAAAAAAAAAAAACACTAAAAACTAAAAGTCACTCATAAATATGATCTTTCCAAAAGCATTGAGCTTTGTTTTGTTTGAATAACATCTAATCATTTCTGACTCACCTGCTGAAGCAACCCTAAAAAAAAAAACGGCATATTTCTTCCCATCCACCACTCCCTCCTCTTCTTCCTTTTCCTCTCCCCAGGCGGACGGCGCTCCGGACGATGACCTCGACATCCATGATGACCGTCTGTCATATCTGTCAGCCCCGGGCAGTGAGTACTCCATGTACAGCACGGACAGCCGCCACACCTCTGACTATGAGGACACGGACACAGAGGGCGGGGCCTACACTGACCAGGAACTAGACGAGACGCTCAATGACGAGGTCGGTCAGATTTTTTTTTGTGATTTATTTTAAAAATATTCGATTATTTTATTTCTGAAATAGATATTTGATTCATGTTCGCAGTCAAAAAGGCTGAATTATGCAGAATACAGTTACATTAAGACACATGCTCGTCAAACATCGCATGTCATGTTGAAACAGGAAACGGCCTTTCCCAAACTGTTGCCACAAAACACAGAATCATCTAGAATGTTATTGTATGTTGTAGCGTTAAGATTTCCCTTTACTGGAACTTAAGGCGCCTAGCCCCAACCATGAAAAACAGCCCCAGACCATTATTTCTCCTCCACCAAACTTTACAGTTGACACTATGCATTCGGGCAGGTAGCGTTCTCCTGGCATCCGCCAAACCCAGTCTGTCGGACTGCCAGATGGTGAAGCGTGATTCATCACTCCAGAGAACAGATTTCCACTGCTCCAGAGTCCAAAAGCAACGAGCTTTACACCACTCTATCCGACGCTTGGCATTGCGCATGGCGATCTTAGGCTTGTGTGCGGCTGCTCGGCCATGGAAACCCATTTCATGAAGTTACCGATGAACAGTTATTGTGCTGACGTTGCTTCCGTAGGGAGTGTTGAAACCGAGGACAGATAATTTTTATGAGCTATGCGCTTCAGCGCTCGACTGTCCCATTCTGTGAGCTTGTGTGGTCTACCACTTCGCGGATGAGTTGTTGTTGCTCCTAGACGTTTCCAGTTCACAATAACAGACAGCACTTACAGTTGACCGGGGCAGCGCTACCAGGGCTGATAATTTGACGAACTCACTTGTTGGAAAGGTGGCATCCTATGACGGTGTAAGTCACGGAGCTCTTCAGTAAGGACATTTCACTGCCAATGTTTTTCTATGGAGATTGCATGGCTGTGTTAGCTTAATCCACTCATTTGAAGGGGTGTCCACATACTTTTGTATATATAGTGTACTTCATACAAGTTTTAAAAAGGTCTCAGTTTGTTGTAACTCCAGTCTCTAAATCCCATTAGGTTGGCCTGCCCACGGAGCCAGCCATCACCCGCTCCTCAGAGCCGGTCAGAGAGGACCCGCCCGTCATCCAGGACCCCTCGTCTGGTGGTTACTCTGGATACCAGCACGTTTCTGTGACGCCGTCCGACCCGGTCAACTGCATCGACCCGTCCGGTTTCAAGATGTCCGCCGCTCCTCAGCAGGTAGGAGAGGGAGGGAGGGAAAAAAAGAGAGAGGGAAGGGAGGGAGGGAAGGGAGGGATGGGAGGGAGGGAAGGGAGGGAGGGAGGAAGGGAGGGAGTGAAGAAAAGAGGGAGGGAGGGAAGGGAGGGAGGGGAGGGAGGGAAGAAAATAGGGAGGGAGGGAGGGAAGGGAGTGGAGGGAGGGAAGAGAGCAGGTATAGCAGTAGATGCCTCTCTGTGGGTAAAACGGGCAGAAATGACATGTGATTTGTTCTTTAGAGTGATGTTTGTGCCGCTTGTAAACAATACAAATGTGTTTGTTCCTTCACTAACCCTTTATATGCTTTAGTATACACGAGGAATGTGTGTTGTAAAGCCATCTGTTGTCACCACGCTGTTGCAAATACGCTGTATACCGGTTTCTGGCAGGTGTCAAAATGATTCCAGGAGGAGGAACATAGAGAGAAGGTTACTACGGAGACGGAGAGAGAAACTGCTGTAGTTTGTGGAGTGTTTCTGTGTTCTTCCTCTTGGCAGCCTGTTGCAATAAAATGTCTCTTAACGATACTTCACAGCAAGACGATGCTGCTCTGGCTATTCCTTCCTCTCTGCTGCCTGCGGCGGTGGCGCCCCCTGCTGTTGAGACTGAGTCACAGCAGCCTGTGTTGCAGCTAGAGGGTATGACCCCTGACCTGGAGGAGGAGACTCCGGTTGCAGCTCCTCAGGCTGCAGACACACTCCTTAGCAGCCCCAGTCCCGCCCCTACTGAGCTAGCCCCGCCCCCAACACCACCATCACTCGAACCCCAACACCTGTCTCAATCGCCGCTCGGCCCTGGTCCTGAACCCAAGGTACTCACCTACCTACCACCACCACCACCCCAGCACCTACCTTCTACCTCACTAGAACACCTGGGCACCTGGACCGGGCCTGGGCCAGTCACGCCCTTAACTGCCCCGCCCGGTTCTCTGCCCCGCCCCCCCCCAGCCTGCTGTTCTGTTTGAACTTGCCTGTCTTTTTCTTCGCACACGCTTCTTTCTCCTCTGACTGGCTCTCTGTCTGCATGCCCCGCCCACGCTGTGTGACCACTGACCTTTGACCAGTCAGAAAGCAAGAATCTAGCCAATCGGCGTGTTTGAGGGGAGGAGTTTGGAGCAAGGCGACAATGGAGGCGCAAAATTGCCTATTTTGTCGCTTAGTTATCAGTGATTGTGCAGAATATAGTCAATCTCAAACACACACCATGTGTGACTAAGTCAGTACACATGCACCAATCACAGTGGGCTGGTAGTCGTGGGGGGGCGCGGGGGCTGTCCGGTCGTAGGTGGGAAAATCTGAAACTGCACCCCATTCCCTATTTAGTACGCTACTTTTGGCCAGAGCCGCCCAGGTTCTGGCCAAAAGTAGTGCATTGAATAGGGAATAGGATGCGGTACATTTGGGAGTCTGACGATGTGACCAGGATAAGAAGAACCAGCAGTACCGGTTACTGTCGTCTCCTCTTCTTCCTTCTGCATGTTTTGGGTTCCTTTCTGCTTCTCTACTTATTTAACTTCTCTGACTGACTGACTCTTAGTCAAATATACCTGCAGAGGCACATGTAGATGTACTGTATGTTGTAATGCTAGTGTGTAGTAGACTGTCGTTGCATAAGATGCTAAAACTGAATGTTGGTTGCATGATAAACTATGCTAACCTGCAGACAGTATTCTTGGTATTTACTAGTCTCTGTCAAAAAAGCAGTTGACTCTCCCTATGGAAAAAAAAAAACAACCTAAAACTTGTATTTTAAAACTGCATAAATGTACATCTTCCGTTGTAGTATTGACTCGTGTAGAAGTTTTAACAGCTTCTTCCATAGGAATAACTGTCTGTTACGAGATGTGCTGTCTAAAGGCTACATATCACCTGTTTTTGAAATGAAGCCGTTCAGAAGAAGAAGGGGAAAAAAACGCTATTGACAACATAATCGGAAAACGTGATTTGGTGATCAGGAGGGATTTGGACATTTTTGAGTCATTTCTCGAAAGGCTTCTTGTCAAATATACATTCAGTTCTGATTAGGAATAATTGATAAGAGAATTGCTTGTGTACTTGCACTTTGACTTGATGTTTGTGTCATGTATTGTTATTAGTTACTATTGATCTGTGTTCAGCCCTTATCGTCAGGTTTCAGGTGAACCTCTCTTTAATAATTCATTCCTCTCTGACTTGATTTTTGGGGGGATTTATTTAGTAGTTTCTGTCATTTCCTCTACTTTTATTTTTGTAATTTAAAAAAAAATATATTATTATTTGTTCAAAACTGTTTGAAAACTGAAAATTATAGTTCTCCAATCACGTTTTCAACTTAATTTGCCATCTATAATTAATTGATACATTAGAAATCTTATTCACCCAAGCTCTGACCAGGTAGATTACTACTATAGATAGTTCAGTAGATACCAAGCTCTGACCAGGTAGTTTACTACTGTAGATAGTTCAGTAGATACCAAGCTCTGACCAGGTAGTTTACTACTATAGATAGTTCAGTAGATACCAAGCTCTGACCAGGTAGTTTACTACTATAGATAGTTCAGTAGATACCAAGCTCTGACCAGGTAGTTCACTACTGTAGATAGTTTGGTAGATACCAAGCTCTGACCAGGTAGTTTACTACTATAGATAGTTCAGTAGATACCAAGCTCTGACCAGGTAGTTCACTACTATAGATAGTTTGGTAGATATCAAGCTCTGACCAGGTAGTTTACTACTATAGATAGTTCAGTAGATACCAAGCTCTGACCAGGTAGTTTACTACTATAGTTCAGTAGATACCAAGCTCTGACCAGGTAGTTTACTACTATAGATAGTTCGGTAGATACCAAGCTCTGACCAGGTAGTTCACTACTATAGATAGTTCAGTAGATACCAAGCTCTGACCAGGTAGTTTACTACTATAGATAGTTAGGTAGATACCAAGCTCTGACCAGGTAGTTTACTACTATAGATAGTTCGGTAGATACCAAGCTCTGACCAGGTAGTTCACTACTATAGATAGTTCAGTAGATACCAAGCTCTGACCAGGTAGTTTACTACTATAGATAGTTCAGTAGATACCAAGCTCTGACTAGGTAGTTTACTACTATAGTTCAGTAGATACCAAGCTCTGACCAGGTAGTTTACTACTATAGTTCAGTAGATACCAAGCTCTGACCAGGTAGTTTACTACTATAGATAGTTCAGTAGATACCAAGCTCTGACCAGGTAGTTTACTACTGTAGATAGTTCAGTAGATACCAAGCTCTGACCAGGTAGTTCACTACTATAGATAGTTCAGTAGATACCAAGCTCTGACCAGGTAGTTTACTACTGTAGATAGTTCAGTAGATACCAAGCTCTGACCAGGTAGTTCACTACTATAGATAGTTTGGTAGATACCAAGCTCTGACCAGGTAGTTTACTACTATAGATAGTTCAGTAGATACCAAGCTCTGACCAGGTAGTTCACTACTGTAGATAGTTCAGCAGATACCAAGCTCTGACCAGGTAGTTCACTACTATAGATAGTTCAGTAGATACCAAGCTCTGACCAGGTAGTTCACTACTATAGATAGTTTGGTAGATACCAAGCTCTGACCAGGTAGTTCACTACTATAGATAGTTTGGTAGATACCAAGCTCTGACCAGGTAGTTTACTACTGTAGATAGTTTGGTAGATACCAAGCTCTGACCAGGTAGTTCACTACTATAGATAGTTTGGTAGATACCAAGCTCTGACCAGGTAGTTTACTACTGTAGATAGTTTGGTAGATACCAAGCTCTGACCAGGTAGTTCACTACTATAGATAGTTCAGTAGATACCAAGCTCTGACCAGGTAGTTTACTACTATAGTTCAGTAGATACCAAGCTCTGACCAGGTAGTTTACTACTATAGATAGTTCAGTAGATACCAAGCTCTGACCAGGTAGTTTACTACTATAGATAGTTCAGTAGATACCAAGCTCTGACCAGGTAGTTCACTACTGTAGATAGTTTGGTAGATACCAAGCTCTGACCAGGTAGTTTACTACTATAGATAGTTCAGTAGATACCAAGCTCTGACCAGGTAGTTCACTACTATAGATAGTTTGGTAGATATCAAGCTCTGACCAGGTAGTTTACTACTATAGATAGTTCAGTAGATACCAAGCTCTGACCAGGTAGTTTACTACTATAGTTCAGTAGATACCAAGCTCTGACCAGGTAGTTTACTACTATAGATAGTTCGGTAGATACCAAGCTCTGACCAGGTAGTTCACTACTATAGATAGTTCAGTAGATACCAAGCTCTGACCAGGTAGTTTACTACTATAGATAGTTAGGTAGATACCAAGCTCTGACCAGGTAGTTTACTACTATAGATAGTTCGGTAGATACCAAGCTCTGACCAGGTAGTTCACTACTATAGATAGTTCAGTAGATACCAAGCTCTGACCAGGTAGTTTACTACTATAGATAGTTCAGTAGATACCAAGCTCTGACTAGGTAGTTTACTACTATAGTTCAGTAGATACCAAGCTCTGACCAGGTAGTTTACTACTATAGTTCAGTAGATACCAAGCTCTGACCAGGTAGTTTACTACTATAGATAGTTCAGTAGATACCAAGCTCTGACCAGGTAGTTTACTACTGTAGATAGTTCAGTAGATACCAAGCTCTGACCAGGTAGTTCACTACTATAGATAGTTCAGTAGATACCAAGCTCTGACCAGGTAGTTTACTACTGTAGATAGTTCAGTAGATACCAAGCTCTGACCAGGTAGTTCACTACTATAGATAGTTTGGTAGATACCAAGCTCTGACCAGGTAGTTTACTACTATAGATAGTTCAGTAGATACCAAGCTCTGACCAGGTAGTTCACTACTGTAGATAGTTCAGCAGATACCAAGCTCTGACCAGGTAGTTCACTACTATAGATAGTTCAGTAGATACCAAGCTCTGACCAGGTAGTTCACTACTATAGATAGTTTGGTAGATACCAAGCTCTGACCAGGTAGTTCACTACTATAGATAGTTTGGTAGATACCAAGCTCTGACCAGGTAGTTTACTACTGTAGATAGTTTGGTAGATACCAAGCTCTGACCAGGTAGTTCACTACTATAGATAGTTTGGTAGATACCAAGCTCTGACCAGGTAGTTTACTACTGTAGATAGTTTGGTAGATACCAAGCTCTGACCAGGTAGTTCACTACTATAGATAGTTCAGTAGATACCAAGCTCTGACCAGGTAGTTTACTACTATAGTTCAGTAGATACCAAGCTCTGACCAGGTAGTTTACTACTATAGATAGTTCAGTAGATACCAAGCTCTGACCAGGTAGTTTACTACTGTAGATAGTTCAGTAGATACCAAACTCTGACCAGGTAGTTCACTACTATAGATAGTTTGGTAGATACCAAGCTCTGACCAGGTAGTTTACTACTATAGATAGTTCAGTAGATACCAAGCTCTGACCAGGTAGTTCACTACTATAGATAGTTCAGTAGATACCAAGCTCTGACCAGGTAGTTCACTACTATAGATAGTTTGGTAGATACCAAGCTCTGACCAGGTAGTTTACTACTGTAGATAGTTCAGTAGATACCAAGCTCTGACCAGGTAGTTCACTACTATAGATAGTTCAGTAGATACCAAGCTCTGACCAGGTAGTTTACTACTATAGATAGTTCGGTAGATACCAAGCTCTGACCAGGTAGTTTACTACTATAGTTCAGTAGATACCAAGCTCTGACCAGGTTGTTTACTACTATAGTTCGGTAGATACCAAGCTCTGACCAGGTAGTTTACTACTATAGATAGTTAGGTAGATACCAAGCTCTGACCAGGTAGTTTACTACTATAGATAGTTCAGTAGATACCAAGCTCTGACCAGGTAGTTTACTTCTGTAGATAGTTCAGTAGATACCAAGCTCTGACCAGGTAGTTCACTACTATAGATAGTTCAGTAGATACCAAGCTCTGACCAGGTAGTTTACTACTATAGTTCAGTAGATACCAAGCTCTGACCAGGTAGATTACTACTATAGATAGTTCAGTAGATACCAAGCTCTGACCAGGTAGTTTACTACTGTAGATAGTTCAGTAGATACCAAGCTCTGACCAGGTAGTTTACTACTATAGTTCAGTAGATACCAAGCTCTGACCAGGTAGTTTACTACTGTAGATAGTTCAGTAGATACCAAGCTCTGACCAGGTAGTTTACTACTATAGTTCAGTAGATACCAAGGTCTGACCAGGTAGTTTACTACTGTAGATAGTTCAGTAGATACCAAGCGCTGACCAGGTAGTTCACTACTATAGATAGTTCAGTAGATACCAAGCTCTGACCAGGTAGTTCACTACTATAGATAGTTCAGTAGATACCAAGCTCTGACCAGGTAGTTCACTACTATAGATAGTTTGGTAGATACCAAGCTCTGACCAGGTAGTTTACTACTATAGTTCAGTAGATACCAAGCTCTGACCAGGTAGTTTACTACTATAGATAGTTCAGTAGATACCAAGCTCTGACCAGGTATATTACTACTATAGATAGTTCAGTAGATACCAAGCTCTGACCAGGTAGTTCACTACTATAGATAGTTCAGTAGATACCAAGCTCTGACCAGGTAGTTTACTACTATAGTTCAGTAGATACCAAGCTCTGACCAGGTAGTTTACTACTATAGATAGTTCAGTAGATACCAAGCTCTGACCAGGTAGTTTACTACTGTAGATAGTTCAGTAGATACCAAACTCTGACCAGGTAGTTCACTACTATAGATAGTTTGGTAGATACCAAGCTCTGACCAGGTAGTTTACTACTATAGATAGTTCAGTAGATACCAAGCTCTGACCAGGTAGTTCACTACTATAGATAGTTCAGTAGATACCAAGCTCTGACCAGGTAGTTCACTACTATAGATAGTTTGGTAGATACCAAGCTCTGACCAGGTAGTTTACTACTGTAGATAGTTCAGTAGATACCAAGCTCTGACCAGGTAGTTCACTACTATAGATAGTTCAGTAGATACCAAGCTCTGACCAGGTAGTTTACTACTATAGATAGTTCGGTAGATACCAAGCTCTGACCAGGTAGTTTACTACTATAGTTCAGTAGATACCAAGCTCTGACCAGGTAGTTTACTACTATAGTTCGGTAGATACCAAGCTCTGACCAGGTAGTTTACTACTATAGATAGTTAGGTAGATACCAAGCTCTGACCAGGTAGTTTACTACTATAGATAGTTCAGTAGATACCAAGCTCTGACCAGGTAGTTTACTTCTGTAGATAGTTCAGTAGATACCAAGCTCTGACCAGGTAGTTCACTACTATAGATAGTTCAGTAGATACCAAGCTCTGACCAGGTAGTTTACTACTATAGTTCAGTAGATACCAAGCTCTGACCAGGTAGATTACTACTATAGATAGTTCAGTAGATACCAAGCTCTGACCAGGTAGTTTACTACTGTAGATAGTTCAGTAGATACCAAGCTCTGACCAGGTAGTTTATTACTATAGTTCAGTAGATACCAAGCTCTGACCAGGTAGTTTACTACTGTAGATAGTTCAGTAGATACCAAGCTCTGACCAGGTAGTTTACTACTATAGTTCAGTAGATACCAAGCTCTGACCAGGTAGTTTACTACTGTAGATAGTTCAGTAGATACCAAGCTCTGACCAGGTAGTTCACTACTATAGATAGTTCAGTAGATACCAAGCTCTGACCAGGTAGTTCACTACTATAGATAGTTCAGTAGATACCAAGCTCTGACCAGGTAGTTCACTACTATAGATAGTTTGGTAGATACCAAGCTCTGACCAGGTAGTTTACTACTATAGTTCAGTAGATACCAAGCTCTGACCAGGTAGTTTACTACTATAGATAGTTCAGTAGATACCAAGCTCTGACCAGGTATATTACTACTATAGATAGTTCAGTAGATACCAAGCTCTGACCAGGTAGTTCACTACTATAGATAGTTCAGTAGATACCAAGCTCTGACCAGGTAGTTCACTACTATAGATAGTTCAGTAGATACCAAGCTCTGACCAGGTAGTTTACTACTGTAGATAGTTCAGTAGATACCAAGCTCTGACCAGGTAGTTCACTACTGTAGATAGTTCAGTAGATACCAAGCTCTGACCAGGTAGTTCACTACTATAGATAGTTCAGTAGATACCAAGCTCTGACCAGGTAGATTACTACTATAGATAGTTCAGTAGATACCAAGCTCTGACCAGGTAGTTTACTACTGTAGATAGTTCAGTAGATACCAAGCTCTGACCAGGTAGTTTACTACTATAGTTCAGTAGATACCAAGCTCTGACCAGGTAGTTTACTACTGTAGATAGTTCAGTAGATACCAAGCTCTGACCAGGTAGTTCACTACTATAGATATTTCAGTAGATACCAAGCTCTGACCAGGTAGTTTACTACTGTAGATAGTTCAGTAGATACCAAGCTCTGACCAGGTAGTTTACTACTATAGTTCAGTAGATACCAAGCTCTGACCAGGTAGATTACTACTATAGATAGTTCAGTAGATACCAAGCTCTGACCAGGTAGTTTACTACTGTAGATAGTTCAGTAGATACCAAGCCCTGACCAGGTAGTTTACTACTATAGATAGTTCAGTAGATACCAAGCTCTGACCAGGTAGTTTACTACTGTAGATAGTTCAGTAGATACCAAGCTCTGACCAGGTAGTTTACTACTATAGATAGTTCAGTAGATACCAAGCTCTGACCAGGTAGTTCACTACTATAGATAGTTTGGTAGATACCAAGCTCTGACCAGGTAGTTCACTACTATAGATAGTTCAGTAGATACCAAGCTCTGACCAGGTAGTTTACTACTATAGATAGTTTGATAGATACCAAGCTCTGACCAGGTAGTTCACTACTGTAGATAGTTCAGTAGATACCAAGCTCTGACCAGGTAGTTTACTACTATAGATAGTTCAGTAGATACCAAGCTCTGACCAGGTAGTTTACTACTATAGTTCAGTAGATACCAAGCTCTGACCAGGTAGTTTACTACTATAGATAGTTCAGTAGATACCAAGCTCTGACCAGGTAGTTCACTACTATAGATAGTTTGGTAGATATCAAGCTCTGACCAGGTAGTTTACTACTATAGATAGTTCAGTAGATACCAAGCTCTGACCAGGTAGTTTACTACTATAGTTCAGTAGATACCAAGCTCTGACCAGGTAGTTTACTACTATAGATAGATCAGTAGATACCAAGCCCTGACCAGGTAGTTTACTACTGTAGATAGTTCAGTAGATACCAAGCTCTGACCAGGTAGTTCACTACTATAGATAGATCAGTAGATACCAAGCCCTGACCAGGTAGTTTACTACTGTAGATAGTTCAGTAGATACCAAGCTCTGACCAGGTAGTTCACTACTGTAGATAGTTCAGCAGATACCAAGCTCTGACCAGGTAGTTCACTACTATAGATAGTTCAGTAGATACCAAGCTCTGACCAGGTAGTTCACTACTATAGATAGTTTGGTAGATACCAAGCTCTGACCAGGTAGTTCACTACTATAGATAGTTTGGTAGATACCAAGCTCTGACCAGGTAGTTTACTACTGTAGATAGTTTGGTAGATACCAAGCTCTGACCAGGTAGTTCACTACTATAGTTCAGTAGATACCAAGCTCTGACCAGGTAGATTACTACTATAGATAGTTCAGTAGATACCAAGCTCTGACCAGGTAGTTTACTACTGTAGATAGTTCAGTAGATACCAAGCTCTGACCAGGTAGTTTACTACTATAGTTCAGTAGATACCAAGCTCTGACCAGGTAGTTTACTACTGTAGATAGTTCAGTAGATACCAAGCTCTGACCAGGTAGTTTACTACTATAGTTCAGTAGATACCAAGCTCTGACCAGGTAGTTTACTACTGTAGATAGTTCAGTAGATACCAAGCTCTGACCAGGTAGTTCACTACTATAGATAGTTCAGTAGATACCAAGCTCTGACCAGGTAGTTCACTACTATAGTTCAGTAGATACCAAGCTCTGACCAGGTAGATTACTACTATAGATAGTTCAGTAGATACCAAGCTCTGACCAGGTAGTTTACTACTGTAGATAGTTCAGTAGATACCAAGCTCTGACCAGGTAGTTTACTACTATAGTTCAGTAGATACCAAGCTCTGACCAGGTAGTTTACTACTGTAGATAGTTCAGTAGATACCAAGCTCTGACCAGGTAGTTTACTACTATAGTTCAGTAGATACCAAGCTCTGACCAGGTAGTTTACTACTGTAGATAGTTCAGTAGATACCAAGCTCTGACCAGGTAGTTCACTACTATAGATAGTTCAGTAGATACCAAGCTCTGACCAGGTAGTTCACTACTATAGATAGTTCAGTAGATACCAAGCTCTGACCAGGTAGTTCACTACTATAGATAGTTTGGTAGATACCAAGCTCTGACCAGGTAGTTTACTACTATAGTTCAGTAGATACCAAGCTCTGACCAGGTAGTTTACTACTATAGATAGTTCAGTAGATACCAAGCTCTGACCAGGTATATTACTACTATAGATAGTTCAGTAGATACCAAGCTCTGACCAGGTAGTTCACTACTATAGATAGTTCAGTAGATACCAAGCTCTGACCAGGTAGTTCACTACTATAGATAGTTCAGTAGATACCAAGCTCTGACCAGGTAGTTTACTACTGTAGATAGTTCAGTAGATACCAAGCTCTGACCAGGTAGTTCACTACTGTAGATAGTTCAGTAGATACCAAGCTCTGACCAGGTAGTTCACTACTATAGATAGTTCAGTAGATACCAAGCTCTGACCAGGTAGTTCACTACTATAGATAGTTCAGTAGATACCAAGCTCTGACCAGGTAGTTTACTACTATAGTTCAGTAGATACCAAGCTCTGACCAGGTAGATTACTACTATAGATAGTTCAGTAGATACCAAGCTCTGACCAGGTAGTTTACTACTGTAGATAGTTCAGTAGATACCAAGCTCTGACCAGGTAGTTTATTACTATAGTTCAGTAGATACCAAGCTCTGACCAGGTAGTTTACTACTGTAGATAGTTCAGTAGATACCAAGCTCTGACCAGGTAGTTTACTACTATAGTTCAGTAGATACCAAGCTCTGACCAGGTAGTTTACTACTGTAGATAGTTCAGTAGATACCAAGCTCTGACCAGGTAGTTCACTACTATAGATAGTTCAGTAGATACCAAGCTCTGACCAGGTAGTTCACTACTATAGATAGTTCAGTAGATACCAAGCTCTGACCAGGTAGTTCACTACTATAGATAGTTTGGTAGATACCAAGCTCTGACCAGGTAGTTTACTACTATAGTTCAGTAGATACCAAGCTCTGACCAGGTAGTTTACTACTATAGATAGTTCAGTAGATACCAAGCTCTGACCAGGTATATTACTACTATAGATAGTTCAGTAGATACCAAGCTCTGACCAGGTAGTTCACTACTATAGATAGTTCAGTAGATACCAAGCTCTGACCAGGTAGTTCACTACTATAGATAGTTCAGTAGATACCAAGCTCTGACCAGGTAGTTTACTACTGTAGATAGTTCAGTAGATACCAAGCTCTGACCAGGTAGTTCACTACTGTAGATAGTTCAGTAGATACCAAGCTCTGACCAGGTAGTTCACTACTATAGATAGTTCAGTAGATACCAAGCTCTGACCAGGTAGATTACTACTATAGATAGTTCAGTAGATACCAAGCTCTGACCAGGTAGTTTACTACTGTAGATAGTTCAGTAGATACCAAGCTCTGACCAGGTAGTTTACTACTATAGTTCAGTAGATACCAAGCTCTGACCAGGTAGTTTACTACTGTAGATAGTTCAGTAGATACCAAGCTCTGACCAGGTAGTTCACTACTATAGATAGTTCAGTAGATACCAAGCTCTGACCAGGTAGTTTACTACTGTAGATAGTTCAGTAGATACCAAGCTCTGACCAGGTAGTTTACTACTATAGTTCAGTAGATACCAAGCTCTGACCAGGTAGATTACTACTATAGATAGTTCAGTAGATACCAAGCTCTGACCAGGTAGTTTACTACTGTAGATAGTTCAGTAGATACCAAGCCCTGACCAGGTAGTTTACTACTATAGATAGTTCAGTAGATACCAAGCTCTGACCAGGTAGTTTACTACTGTAGATAGTTCAGTAGATACCAAGCTCTGACCAGGTAGTTTACTACTATAGATAGTTCAGTAGATACCAAGCTCTGACCAGGTAGTTCACTACTATAGATAGTTTGGTAGATACCAAGCTCTGACCAGGTAGTTCACTACTATAGATAGTTCAGTAGATACCAAGCTCTGACCAGGTAGTTTACTACTATAGATAGTTTGATAGATACCAAGCTCTGACCAGGTAGTTCACTACTGTAGATAGTTCAGTAGATACCAAGCTCTGACCAGGTAGTTTACTACTATAGATAGTTCAGTAGATACCAAGCTCTGACCAGGTAGTTTACTACTATAGTTCAGTAGATACCAAGCTCTGACCAGGTAGTTTACTACTATAGATAGTTCAGTAGATACCAAGCTCTGACCAGGTAGTTCACTACTATAGATAGTTTGGTAGATATCAAGCTCTGACCAGGTAGTTTACTACTATAGATAGTTCAGTAGATACCAAGCTCTGACCAGGTAGTTTACTACTATAGTTCAGTAGATACCAAGCTCTGACCAGGTAGTTTACTACTATAGATAGATCAGTAGATACCAAGCCCTGACCAGGTAGTTTACTACTGTAGATAGTTCAGTAGATACCAAGCTCTGACCAGGTAGTTCACTACTATAGATAGATCAGTAGATACCAAGCCCTGACCAGGTAGTTTACTACTGTAGATAGTTCAGTAGATACCAAGCTCTGACCAGGTAGTTCACTACTGTAGATAGTTCAGCAGATACCAAGCTCTGACCAGGTAGTTCACTACTATAGATAGTTCAGTAGATACCAAGCTCTGACCAGGTAGTTCACTACTATAGATAGTTTGGTAGATACCAAGCTCTGACCAGGTAGTTCACTACTATAGATAGTTTGGTAGATACCAAGCTCTGACCAGGTAGTTTACTACTGTAGATAGTTTGGTAGATACCAAGCTCTGACCAGGTAGTTCACTACTATAGTTCAGTAGATACCAAGCTCTGACCAGGTAGATTACTACTATAGATAGTTCAGTAGATACCAAGCTCTGACCAGGTAGTTTACTACTGTAGATAGTTCAGTAGATACCAAGCTCTGACCAGGTAGTTTACTACTATAGTTCAGTAGATACCAAGCTCTGACCAGGTAGTTTACTACTGTAGATAGTTCAGTAGATACCAAGCTCTGACCAGGTAGTTTACTACTATAGTTCAGTAGATACCAAGCTCTGACCAGGTAGTTTACTACTGTAGATAGTTCAGTAGATACCAAGCTCTGACCAGGTAGTTCACTACTATAGATAGTTCAGTAGATACCAAGCTCTGACCAGGTAGTTCACTACTATAGTTCAGTAGATACCAAGCTCTGACCAGGTAGATTACTACTATAGATAGTTCAGTAGATACCAAGCTCTGACCAGGTAGTTTACTACTGTAGATAGTTCAGTAGATACCAAGCTCTGACCAGGTAGTTTACTACTATAGTTCAGTAGATACCAAGCTCTGACCAGGTAGTTTACTACTGTAGATAGTTCAGTAGATACCAAGCTCTGACCAGGTAGTTTACTACTATAGTTCAGTAGATACCAAGCTCTGACCAGGTAGTTTACTACTGTAGATAGTTCAGTAGATACCAAGCTCTGACCAGGTAGTTCACTACTATAGATAGTTCAGTAGATACCAAGCTCTGACCAGGTAGTTCACTACTATAGATAGTTCAGTAGATACCAAGCTCTGACCAGGTAGTTCACTACTATAGATAGTTTGGTAGATACCAAGCTCTGACCAGGTAGTTTACTACTATAGTTCAGTAGATACCAAGCTCTGACCAGGTAGTTTACTACTATAGATAGTTCAGTAGATACCAAGCTCTGACCAGGTATATTACTACTATAGATAGTTCAGTAGATACCAAGCTCTGACCAGGTAGTTCACTACTATAGATAGTTCAGTAGATACCAAGCTCTGACCAGGTAGTTCACTACTATAGATAGTTCAGTAGATACCAAGCTCTGACCAGGTAGTTTACTACTGTAGATAGTTCAGTAGATACCAAGCTCTGACCAGGTAGTTCACTACTGTAGATAGTTCAGTAGATACCAAGCTCTGACCAGGTAGTTCACTACTATAGATAGTTCAGTAGATACCAAGCTCTGACCAGGTAGATTACTACTATAGATAGTTCAGTAGATACCAAGCTCTGACCAGGTAGTTTACTACTGTAGATAGTTCAGTAGATACCAAGCTCTGACCAGGTAGTTTACTACTATAGTTCAGTAGATACCAAGCTCTGACCAGGTAGTTTACTACTGTAGATAGTTCAGTAGATACCAAGCTCTGACCAGGTAGTTCACTACTATAGATAGTTCAGTAGATACCAAGCTCTGACCAGGTAGTTTACTACTGTAGATAGTTCAGTAGATACCAAGCTCTGACCAGGTAGTTTACTACTATAGTTCAGTAGATACCAAGCTCTGACCAGGTAGATTACTACTATAGATAGTTCAGTAGATACCAAGCTCTGACCAGGTAGTTTACTACTGTAGATAGTTCAGTAGATACCAAGCCCTGACCAGGTAGTTTACTACTATAGATAGTTCAGTAGATACCAAGCTCTGACCAGGTAGTTTACTACTGTAGATAGTTCAGTAGATACCAAGCTCTGACCAGGTAGTTTACTACTATAGATAGTTCAGTAGATACCAAGCTCTGACCAGGTAGTTCACTACTATAGATAGTTTGGTAGATACCAAGCTCTGACCAGGTAGTTCACTACTATAGATAGTTCAGTAGATACCAAGCTCTGACCAGGTAGTTTACTACTATAGATAGTTTGATAGATACCAAGCTCTGACCAGGTAGTTCACTACTGTAGATAGTTCAGTAGATACCAAGCTCTGACCAGGTAGTTTACTACTATAGATAGTTCAGTAGATACCAAGCTCTGACCAGGTAGTTTACTACTATAGTTCAGTAGATACCAAGCTCTGACCAGGTAGTTTACTACTATAGATAGTTCAGTAGATACCAAGCTCTGACCAGGTAGTTCACTACTATAGATAGTTTGGTAGATATCAAGCTCTGACCAGGTAGTTTACTACTATAGATAGTTCAGTAGATACCAAGCTCTGACCAGGTAGTTTACTACTATAGTTCAGTAGATACCAAGCTCTGACCAGGTAGTTTACTACTATAGATAGATCAGTAGATACCAAGCCCTGACCAGGTAGTTTACTACTGTAGATAGTTCAGTAGATACCAAGCTCTGACCAGGTAGTTCACTACTATAGATAGATCAGTAGATACCAAGCCCTGACCAGGTAGTTTACTACTGTAGATAGTTCAGTAGATACCAAGCTCTGACCAGGTAGTTTACTACTATAGTTCAGTAGATACCAAGCTCTGACCAGGTAGTTTACTACTATAGATAGATCAGTAGATACCAAGCCCTGACCAGGTAGTTTACTACTGTAGATAGTTCAGTAGATACCAAGCTCTGACCAGGTAGTTCACTACTATAGATAGATCAGTAGATACCAAGCCCTGACCAGGTAGTTTACTACTATAGATAGTTCAGGAGATACCAAGCTCTGACCAGGTAGTTCACTACTATAGATAGTTCAGTAGATACCAAGCTCTGACCAGGTAGTTCACTACTATAGATAGTTTGATAGATACCAAGCTCTGATGTCTGTCTTGGATGTCTCTCCCCTGCAGATGTACAAGAAGGATCTGTACAGTCTGGAGGAACCAGTGAGAGTGAACCACGGCGGCATGAAGTCATCTCTGAGCTACACCCAGCAGCCCTACCAGGACAAACAGCCATACCGCCAGTACGACCACTCGCCTTACGGCTACTGTAGCGACAGGGGGGGCTACGCCGAACCAAAGCCTCACCAGGGGAACTTTGACTCTCACCTGCACTACGACAACCGTGTGCCTCAAAACTACGATGATGGCCGGTGGCCCCCCTACGACCAGCAGACCTCTTCTCCCCAGCCCCCGGGGTACCAGCCTGGCCCGGTCCACCAGCAGGGCTACCCTCCCAGGGGGACCACCCCCTATGAGGACGGCCCCGTCAGGGACTACAGCCCCCCCCAGCCCCGCTACGATGAGGCCCCGGCGGGGATGCAGGGCTACGACGGCAAGCCTCGTCACGGTAAACCTCCGGGGCCAATGCGGTATGATGAATCGTCTCTCCCGCCCTCGGCTGGCCCTTACGACGCCTGCTCTCCCTACGAGGCCGAGCCCCCTCACGGCTACTGCCTCAGCTCTCCCCGCTCCCCGGAACCCCCCAAGCAGTATTACGGAGACTCTGCTCCTGGCCGGAGACCCTCCTATAACCCGGTGCCTCCCAGTCGGGGCGGTGGCTACAACCGTGAACCTCTAATGACCTCTGACCCACCCCTTCCCCCTCACAAACCTGAGCCCTTGGCCTCTCCGGGAGAGATGGGGGTAAACGCGGGATCCAAACCCCTCCCTCCACCGCCCCGGGGGGAGGAGGAAAAGGACGACCCAGCCATGAAGCCCCAGTCGGTGCTCAACAGGGTCAAGATGTTTGAGAATAAGAGGTCAGTGTCTGTGGACCGGGCCAAGGAGGCTGGCGACTCCACCGTGATGAGGGTACGTCTCTTATACCACGACACGGCCAAACACCTAGAACGCATGCTTGTAATGGATGTCTGGGGGGTCTCAGCCTGGGGTACTAGTAGCCCTGGTAGTTATAATGGATGTCTGGGGGGTCTCAGCCTGGGGTACTAGTAGCCCTGGTAGTTATAATGGATGTCTGGGGGGTCTCAGCCTGGGGTACTAGTAGCCCTGGTAGTTATAATGGATGTCTGGGGGGTCTCAGCCTGGAGTACTAGTAGCCCTGGTAGTTATAATGGATGTCTGGGGGGGGTCTCAGCCTGGGGTACTAGTAGCCCTGGTAGTTATAATGGATGTCTGGGGGGTCTCAGCCTGGAGTACTAGTAGCCCTGGTAGTTATAATGGATGTCTGGGGGGTCTCAGCCTGGAGTATTAGTAGCCCTGGTAGTTATAATGGATGTCTGGGGGGTCTCAGCCTGGGGTACTAGTAGCCCTGGTAGTTATAATGGATGTCTGGGGGGTCTCAGCCTGGAGTATTAGTAGCCCTGGTAGTTATAATGGATGTCTGGGGGGTCTCAGCCTGGGGTACTAGTAGCCCTGGTAGTTATAATGGATGTCTGGGGGGGTCTCAGCCTGGAGTACTAGTAGCCCTGGTAGTTATAATGGGTGTCTGGGGGGTCTCAGCCTGGAGTATTAGTAGCCCTGGTAGTTATAATGGATGTCTGGGGGGTCTCAGCCTGGGGTACTAGTAGCCCTGGTAGTTATAATGGATGTCTGGGGGGGTCTCAGCCTGGAGTACTAGTAGCCCTGGTAGTTATAATGGATGTCTGGGGGGGTCTCAGCCTGGAGTACTAGTAGCCCTGGTAGTTATAATGCATGTCTGGGGGGTCTCAGCCTGGAGTATTAGTAGCCCTGGTAGTTTTAATGGATGTCTGGGGGGTCTCAGCCTGGGGTACTAGTAGCCCTGGTAGTTATAATGGATGTCTGGGGGTACTTGGCCTATATATAACCGGTGTGAAATTGCTAGCTAGTTAGCGGTGCGCGCTAGTAGCGTTTCAATCTGTGACGTCACTCACTCTTGAGACATTGAAGTAGTTTCCCTTGCCCTATCACTGGCTTTTGTGGAGCAATAGGTAACGAATCTTTGTGGGAGGCAATTGTTGATGTGTTCAGACGGTCCCTGGTTCAACTCCAGGTTGGGGGGCAAGGGGAGGAAGCAACACATCCAGAGGGGGAGGGGGGGGGGGGTGTACTTGGAAAGAATATAAAGCAGGCCTACTGATCAGTGGCAAATGGGGGTTCTTCTGACAGAGTAACGTGTGATTGGGGCAACAAACCACTGATGAATGTGATACCAGGATAACATGTGAGGTTGTGTAGTTGGTTCCCCACTATAAGGCCAAGCTGGCAAGTCAAAATGGGATATATAGTACAAATGAATGAATGAAAACATTTTTGTTTATTGATCTTAATTGAATGTTGGCTGACGGGCATGAATTTAGCACTGTGATTACAGTTTGAAGAAGATACATTGTAGAACCGAGCGGTGCTTCTGACTACAACTTGACCTGATAGTGGACGACCTGGGGTATTCGTACGTTATTCTGTTTCAACCTCCCTGTGGTCTGTCTGGTGTTCCAGCCTGCGGACCTGCCCAGACCTATGACTGCACCTGGTCCTGTCCCCAAAGCCAACTCCCTCAGCAACCTGGAGCAGGAGAAACCTACGTACAGGTGTGTGTATATACACACACACAGCACAGCACTCTGCTCTGGTGCTCATAACACCAGGGTTATGGGTTCAACCCCCAGAAATGATCACATACTATCCTGGAAGTCATGTTGGATCAGACTTGTGGTATATACTAAATATATATAAAGAGGCAGTGGTGAGGAAATCCACCTAGTCCGTTTATCACTGTCAACCCCAGAGCTCCACCTAGTGGACATGCTAGACAGTGCAGCTACCAGGATGCATCAGGAAAACAGAATGCTGAACATGGTGCTGTAATGTGAAGACCATCTTTCTCTCTCCTGTATTGATCAGTACAGTGACCTGTCTCTCTCCTGTATTGATCGGTACAGTGACCTGTCTCTCTCCTGTATTGATCGGTACAGTGACCTGTCTCTCTCTCCTGTATTGATCGGTACAGTGACCTGTCTCTCTCCTGTATTGATCGGTACAGTGACCTGTCTCTCTCCTGTATTGATCGGTACAGTGACCTGTGTCTCTCTCCTGTATTGATCGGTACAGTGACCTGTCTCTCTCTCCTGTATTGATCGGTACAGTGACCTGTCTCTCTCCTGTATTGATCGGTACAGTGACCTGTCTCTCTCCTGTATTGATCGGTACAGTGACCTGTCTCTCTCCTGTATTGATCGGTACAGTGACCTGTCTCTCTCCTGTATTGATCGGTACAGTGACCTGTGTCTCTCTCCTGTATTGATCGGTACAGTGACCTGTCTCTCTCTCCTGTATTGATTGGTACAGTGACCTGTCTCTCCTGTATTGATCAGTACAGTGACCTGTCTGTCTCTCCTGTATTGATCGGTACAGTGACCTGTCTGTGACCTGTCTGTCTTTCCTGTATTGATCGGTACAGTGACCTGTCTGTCTCTCCTGTATTGATCGGTACAGTGACCTGTCTGTCTCTCCTGTATTGATCGGTACAGTGACCTGTCTCTCTCTTCCTCTTGTGTTTATCCATGTTTGTACTCTTGCTATTACTGTGTGGATCTGTGCTGTCTGTCTCTGTCTGTCTGTATGCCCCTCTGTCTGTCTGTATGCCCCTCTGTCTCACTGTCTGTATGCCCCTCTGACTGTCTGTCCATCTGTCTCACTGTCTGTCGCTTGCTCTACTTTCTCCTGTGTGGATCTGTTGAGCTCTCTAACTGGTTATCCTGTCTCTACTCTGTGGAATGGATTTGTAAGTGTATCAGGGTTGGGGTCAATTCCATTTCAAGTTTTTATTTATTTATTGCAAATTGGAATTTGGTTTACTTTCTGAATTGACTGGAATTGAAATGTAATTGACCCCAACGTTTATCTGTGCTGCTCTCTGACTGTCCCTCGCTCCCTCCATCTCCCCCTCAGAGCCCCCGAGCCCCAGAATGCCCCTGGGTCTAAGCCCCTGAATGACGTGGCCCACTCCTCCAACCATTACGATGCTGACGAGGATGAGGAGTATTACAGGAAGCAGCTGTCCTACTTTGACCGCCGCAGCTTCGACAGCAAGACCATGAACCCCACCCCCGGGATCAACCGCTTCCCACCACAGACCCAGCTAGCTTACCCTTACAACAGGTAAACTACCCATAACCCCTACAACAGGTACACTACACTACCCATAACCCTTACAACAGGTACACTACACTACCCATAACCCTTACAACAGGTACACTACACTACCCATAACCCTTACAACAGGTAAACTACCCATAACCCCTACAACAGGTACACTACACTACCCATAACCCCTACAACAGGTACACTACACTACCCATAACCCTTACAACAGGTACACTACACTACCCATAACCCCTACAACAGGTACACTACACTACCCATAACCCCTACAACAGGTAAACTACCCATAACCCCTACAACAGGTACACTACACTACCCATAACCCCTACAACAGGTACACTACACTACCCATAACCCCTGCAACAGGTACACTACACTACCCATAACCCCTACAACAGGTACACTACACTACCCATAACCCCTACAACAGGTACACTACACTACCCATAACCCCTGCAACGGGTACACTACACTACCCATAACCCTTACAACAGGTACACTACCCATAACCCTTACAACAGGTACACTACACTACCCATAACCCCTACAGCAGGTACACTACACTACCCATAACCCTTACAACAGGTACACTACACTACCCATAACCCCTACAACAGGTACACTACACTACCCATAACCCTTACAACAGGTACACTACACTACCCATAACCCGTACAACAGGTACACTACCCATAACCCCTACAACAGGTACACTACACTACCCATAACCCCTACAACAGGTCAACTACACTACCCATAACCCCTGCAACAGGTACACTACACTACCCATAACCCTTACAACAGGTACACTACCCATAACCCTTACAACAGGTACACTACCCATAACCCTTACAACAGGTAAACTACACTACCCATAACCCCTACAACAGGTACACTACACTACCCATAACCCCTACAACAGGTCAACTACACTACCCATAACCCCTACCACAGGTACACTACACTACCCATAACCCTTACAACAGGTACACTACACTACCCATAACCCCTACAACAGGTACACTACACTACCCATAACCCTTACAACAGGTACACTACACTACCCATAACCCCTACAACAGGTACACTACACTACCCATAACCCCTACCACAGGTAAACTACACTACCCATAACCCCTACAACAGGTACACTACACTACCCATAACCCTTACAACAGGTAAACTACACTACCCATAACCCCTACCACAGGTACACTACACTACCCATAACCCTTACAACAGGTACACTACACTACCCATAACCCTTACAACAGGTACACTACACTACCCATAACCCTTACAACAGGTACACTACACTACCCATAACCCTTACAACAGGTACACTACACTACCCATAACCCTTACAACAGGTACACTACACTACCCATAACCCTTACAACAGGTACACTACACTACCCATAACCCCTACAACAGGTACACTACACTACCCATACCCCCTACAACAGGTACACTACACTACCCATAACCCTTACAACAGGTAAACTACCCATAACCCCTACAACAGGTACACTACACTACCCATAACCCCTACCACAGGTAAACTACACTACCCATAACCCCTACAACAGGTACACTACACTACCCATAACCCCTACAACAGCTACACTACACTACCCATAACCCTTACAACAGGTACACTACACTACCCATAACCCTTACAACAGGTACACTACACTACCCATAACCCCTACAACAGGTACACTACACTACCCATAACCCTTACAACAGGTACACTACACTACCCATACCCCCTACAACAGGTACACTACACTACCCATAACCCTTACAACAGGTAAACTACCCATAACCCCTACAACAGGTACACTACACTACCCATAACCCCTACAACAGGTCAACTACACTACCCATAACCCCTACAACAGGTACACTACACTACCCATAACCCTTACAACAGGTACACTACACTACCCATAACCCCTGCAACAGGTACACTACACTACCCATAACCCTTACAACAGGTACACTACCCATAACCCTTACAACAGGTAAACTACACTACCCATAACCCCTACAACAGGTACACTACACTACCCATAACCCTTACAACAGGTAAACTACACTACCCATACCCCCTACAACAGGTACACTACACTACCCATAACCCTTACAACAGGTAAACTACCCATAACCCCTACAACAGGTACACTACACTACCCATAACCCCTACCACAGGTACACTACACTACCCATAACCCTTACAACAGGTAAACTACCCATAACCCCTACAACAGGTAAACTACACTACCCATAACCCCTACCACAGGTACACTACACTACCCATAACCCTTACAACAGGTACACTACACTACCCATAACCCTTACAACAGGTACACTACACTACCCATAACCCTTACAACAGGTACACTACACTACCCATAACCCCTACAACAGGTACACTACACTACCCATAACCCTTACAACAGGTACACTACACTACCCATAACCCTTACAACAGGTACACTACACTACCCATAACCCCTACAACAGGTACACTACACTAACCATAACCCTTACAACAGGTACACTACACTACCCATAACCCTTACAACAGGTACACTACACTACCCATACCCCCTACAACAGGTACACTACACTACCCATAACCCCTACAACAGGTACACTACACTAACCATAACCCTTACAACAGGTACACTACACTACCCATAACCCCTACAACAGGTAAACTACACTACCCATAACCCCTACCACAGGTACACTACACTACCCATAACCCTTACAACAGGTACACTACACTACCCATAACCCTTACAACAGGTACACTACACTACCCATAACCCTTACAACAGGTACACTACACTACCCATAACCCTTACAACAGGTAAACTACCCATAACCCCTACAACAGGTAAACTACACTACCCATAACCCCTACCACAGGTACACTACACTACCCATAACCCTTACAACAGGTACACTACACTACCCATAACCCCTACAACAGGTACACTACACTACCCATAACCCTTACAACAGGTACACTACACTACCCATAACCCTTACAACAGGTACACTACACTACCCATAACCCCTACAACAGGTACACTACACTAACCATAACCCTTACAACAGGTACACTACACTACCCATAACCCTTACAACAGGTACACTACACTACCCATACCCCCTACAACAGGTACACTACACTACCCATAACCCCTACAACAGGTAAACTACCCATAACCCCTACAACAGGTACACTACACTACCCATAACCCCTGCAACAGGTACACTACACTACCCATAACCCCTACAACAGGTACACTACACTACCCATAACCCCTACAACAGGTCAACTACACTACCCATAACCCCTACCACAGGTACACTACACTACCCATAACCCTTACAACAGGTACACTACACTACCCATAACCCCTACAACAGGTACACTACACTACCCATAACCCTTACAACAGGTACACTACACTACCCATAACCCTTACAACAGGTACACTACCCATAACCCTTACAACAGGTACACTACACTACCCATAACCCCTACAGCAGGTACACTACACTACCCATAACCCTTACAACAGGTACACTACACTACCCATAACCCCTACAACAGGTACACTACACTACCCATAACCCTTACAACAGGTACACTACACTACCCATAACCCGTACAACAGGTACACTACCCATAACCCATACAACAGGTACACTACACTACCCATAACCCCTGCAACAGGTACACTACACTACCCATAACCCTTACAACAGGTACACTACCCATAACCCTTACAACAGGTAAACTACACTACCCATAACCCCTACAACAGGTACACTACACTACCCATAACCCCTACAACAGGTCAACTACACTACCCATAACCCCTACCACAGGTACACTACACTACCCATAACCCTTACAACAGGTACACTACACTACCCATAACCCCTACAACAGGTACACTACACTACCCATAACCCTTACAACAGGTACACTACACTACCCATAACCCTTACAACAGGTAAACTACCCATAACCCCTACAACAGGTCAACTACACTACCCATAACCCCTACAACAGGTACACTACACTACCCATAACCCTTACAACAGGTACACTACACTACCCATAACCCCTGCAACAGGTACACTACACTACCCATAACCCTTACAACAGGTACACTACCCATAACCCTTACAACAGGTAAACTACACTACCCATAACCCCTACAACAGGTACACTACACTACCCATAACCCTTACAACAGGTAAACTACACTACCCATACCCCCTACAACAGGTACACTACACTACCCATAACCCTTACAACAGGTAAACTACCCATAACCCCTACAACAGGTACACTACACTACCCATAACCCCTACCACAGGTAAACTACACTACCCATAACCCCTACAACAGGTACACTACACTACCCATAACCCTTACAACAGGTAAACTACACTACCCATAACCCCTACCACAGGTGCACTACACTACCCATAACCCTTACAACAGGTACACTACACTACCCATAACCCTTACAACAGGTACACTACACTACCCATAACCCTTACAACAGGTACACTACACTACCCATAACCCCTACAACAGGTACACTACACTACCCATACCCCCTACAACAGGTACACTACACTACCCATAACCCTTACAACAGGTAAACTACCCATAACCCCTACAACAGGTACACTACACTACCCATAACCCCTACCACAGGTAAACTACACTACCCATAACCCCTACAACAGGTACACTACACTACCCATAACCCCTACAACAGGTAAACTACACTACCCATAACCCCTACCACAGGTACACTACACTACCCATAACCCTTACAACAGGTACACTACACTACCCATAACCCTTACAACAGGTACACTACACTACCCATAACCCTTACAACAGGTACACTACACTACCCATAACCCCTACAACAGGTACACTACACTACCCATAACCCTTACAACAGGTACACTACACTACCCATAACCCTTACAACAGGTACACTACACTACCCATAACCCCTACAACAGGTACACTACACTACCCATAACCCTTACAACAGGTACACTACACTACCCATACCCCCTACAACAGGTACACTACACTACCCATAACCCTTACAACAGGTAAACTACCCATAACCCCTACAACAGGTACATTACACTACCCATAACCCCTACAACAGGTCAACTACACTACCCATAACCCCTACAACAGGTACACTACACTACCCATAACCCTTACAACAGGTACACTACACTACCCATAACCCCTGCAACAGGTACACTACACTACCCATAACCCTTACAACAGGTACACTACCCATAACCCTTACAACAGGTAAACTACACTACCCATAACCCCTACAACAGGTACACTACACTACCCATAACCCTTACAACAGGTAAACTACACTACCCATACCCCCTACAACAGGTACACTACACTACCCATAACCCTTACAACAGGTAAACTACCCATAACCCCTACAACAGGTACACTACACTACCCATAACCCCTACCACAGGTACACTACACTACCCATAACCCTTACAACAGGTAAACTACCCATAACCCCTACAACAGGTAAACTACACTACCCATAACCCCTACCACAGGTACACTACACTACCCATAACCCTTACAACAGGTACACTACACTACCCATAACCCTTACAACAGGTACACTACACTACCCATAACCCTTACAACAGGTACACTACACTACCCATAACCCCTACAACAGGTACACTACACTACCCATAACCCTTACAACAGGTACACTACACTACCCATAACCCTTACAACAGGTACACTACACTACCCATAACCCCTACAACAGGTACACTACACTAACCATAACCCTTACAACAGGTACACTACACTACCCATAACCCTTACAACAGGTACACTACACTACCCATACCCCCTACAACAGGTACACTACACTACCCATAACCCTTACAACAGGTACACTACCCATAACCCCTACAACAGGTCAACTACACTACCCATAACCCCTACCACAGGTACACTACACTACCCATAACCCTTACAACAGGTACACTACACTACCCATAACCCGTACAACAGGTACACTACCCATACCCCCTACCACAGGTACACTACACTACGCATAACCCTTACAACAGGTACACTACCCATAACCCCTACAACAGGTAAACTGCACTACCCATAACCCCTACCACAGGTACACTACACTACCCATAACCCCTACAACAGGTACACTACACTACCCATAACCCCTACAAGAAGGTAAACTACCCATAACCCATACAACAGGTATACTGCACTACCCATAACCCCTACAACAGGCACACTACCCATAACCCCTACAACAGGTAAACTACACTACCCATAACCCCTACAACAGGTACACTGCACTACCCATAACCCCTACAACAGGTACACTACACTACCCATAACCCCTACAACAGGTAAACTACACTACCCATAACGCCTACCACAGGTACACTACACTACCCATAACCCCTACAACAGGTACACTACACTACCCATAACCCCTACAACAGGTACACTACCCTACCCATAACCCCTACAACAGGTACACTACACTACCCATAACCCCTACAACAGGTAAACTACACTACCCATAACCCCTACAACACGACCCAAATCAATGCCCAGCCCCAAGGCACATGTGTACTGTAGATCTGAGAGGGGAAGTACAATCAATATGGTCAGAGATCAGGCTGACTGTCAGCATTTTGAGGGGATCATGTCCTGAGGCAGAACTGCTAATCTTCATCGCATAATGAGTTATTGGAGAATCAAGGTGACACTGATTAGTAGATTCAATGATTCTTCACAATTCCACTGCATTGATCTTAAACACCTTCTGTCGTATCTGTGTTTTAGGGCGGAGTCTGTGGAGAAGGTGAGTCCGGTAGAGAAGAGGTACGAGCCCCTCCCCCAGATCAGTCCTTTGTCCCAGTACGGACCCCCCAGCCCTGCCGTACCACCCAACAGCCTGCCCAAACTCACCACCAATGATGGTAACGAACCATGATAATGTCATGTAGCCTTTTTAATCCAGCAAAGTACTGACAATTCACTTGTGATTTTCTGGTGGCTACTAAAAGCATCTCTACCATGTAATAGTGTGATAGACTTGTGGCTGTATAGACGTGTAAAGGCTGAATCTAGGCTGCATCGCGGTGGTCACATCCCTTCCCCTCTCTCTCTAGTGAACTCACATCCCACTCTCTCTAGTGAACTCACATTCCTCCCCTCTCTCTCTAGTGAACTCACATCCCTTCCCCTCTCTCTCTAGTGAAATCACATCCCTTCCCCTCTCTCTCTAGTGAACTCACATCCCTTCCCCTCTCTCTCTAGTGAACTCACATCCCTTCCCCTCTCTCTAGTGAACTCACATCCCTTCCCCTCTCTCTAGTGAACTCACATCCCTCTCTCTAGTGAACTCACATCCCTCTCTCTCTAGTGAACTCACATCCCTCTCTCTCTAGTGAACTCACATCCCTCTCTCTCTAGTGAACTCACATCCCTCTCTCTCTAGTGAACTCACATCCCTCTCTCTCTAGTGAACTCACATCCCTCTCTCTCTAGTGAACTCACATCCCTCTCTCTCTAGTGAACTCACATTCCTTCCCCTCTCTCTCTAGTGAACTCACAGCCCGACAATCTCCTCAGCGCCTCTCCCAAACACGATCTCTCCGGCCTTCGCCCCTCTACCCTCCAGGATCTCCCCTCCCAGCCCTACCTGGCCCAGAGGTCCCCAGTGGGGGTCAACGGCACCGACGCACCCCCCAAAACCCCTGGAACCACCCCCACCCCACAAAGCTACAACCGATATGTCCCTAAGCCTTACACCTCCTCGGCCCGGCCCTTCGAGAGGAAGTTTGAGAGCCCCAAGTTCAACCACAACCTCCTCCCCAACGACCTCCTGATCAGTAGCAGCAACCCCAAACCCAGTGTGGTCAACAACAACAGCAGGACCAAGCCGCCGCTGTCTCCTCAGGCCCTGGACCACGACAGTGGACTGGACACGTTCACACGCACCATGGACAACAGGGGGCCCAAGTACCAGCAGCACAACAACTTAGTCAACAATGCTGTTCCCAAGGCCATACCTGTCAGGTAAGGATATGGAGGGGCTCAAACCCTGGTCAGGTGACTGTTAACGGTTATCCCAAGAGTTCCGAACCTCTTGACAAGGTGTTTGTTTGGCAAGGTTGTTCCAATATGGTCATTTAGCAGGTTCCTCGTTGTTATGCCTCTAGCCCCAGCCTCCCGCCACCTACAAACGGTACATACAGTATTCATTAAATCACTGGAACATCCGCAACGTCATACAGGCACTGGCCATATTTACTGATGTACTAAATCATGGTTCTGAGTTCTGACCTTGTCGTGACCTCTGTGACTCTTAGTCTGCTTCTGTGGTGGAGGACTCCTTTAGCTCCGCCTACAGCTCCGCCTCTCTTCCCCATACATCAAAACACTCATTACCTGTCTTCCATACACCAAAACACTCATTACCTGTCTTCCATACACCAAAACACTCATTACCTGTCTTCCATACACCAAAACACTCATTACCTGTCTTCCATACATCAAAACACTCATTACCTGTCTTCCATACACCAAAACACTCATTACCTGTCTTCCATACACCAAAACACTCATTACCTGTCTTCCATACACCAAAACACTCATTACCTGTCTTCCATACACCAAAACACTCATTACCTGTCTTGAACGTCATATACAAGCAATGGCAATAATTATACATCTGAGGAAGCATGTTTATGACCTTGTAGGGTTATGTAGAGGCCTGGTTATGTAGCAGGGTTATGTAGGGGCCTGGTTATGTAGCAGGGTTATGTAGGGACCTGGTTATGTAGCAGGCTTATGTAGGGACCTGGTTATGTAGCAGGTTTATGTAGGGGCCCGGTTATGTAGCGGCCTGGTTATGTAGGGACCTGGTTATGTAGCAGGGTTATGTAGGGACCTGGTTATGTAGCAGGGTTATGTAGTGGCCTGGTTATGTAGCAGGGTTATGTAGGGACCTGGTTATGTAGCAGGGTTATGTAGGGACCTGGTTATGTAGCAGGGTTATGTTGGGACCTGGTTATGTAGCAGGGTTATATAGGGACCTGATTATGTAGGGGCCTGGTTATGTAGCAGGTTTATGTAGGGGCCTGGTTATGTAGCAGAGTTATGTAGGGACCTGGTTATGTAGCAGGGTTATGTTGGGACCTGGTTATGTTGCAGGGTTATGTAGGGACCTGGTTATGTAGCAGGGTTATGTAGGGACCTGGTTATGTAGCAGGGTTATGTAGGGACCTGGTTATGTAGCAGGGTTATGTAGGGACCTGGTTATGTAGCAGGGTTATGTAGGGGCCTGGTTATGTAAGGGGCCTGGTTATGTAGCAGGGTTATGTAGGGGCCTGGTTATGTAAGGGGCCTGGTTATGTAGGGACCTGGTTATGTAGCAGGGTTATGTAGCAGGGTTATGTAGGGACCTGGTTATGTAGCAGGGTTATGTAGGGACCTGGTTATGTAGCAGGGTTATGTAGGGACCTGGTTATGTAGCAGGGTTATGTAGGGACCTGGTTATGTAGCAGGGTTATGTAGGGACCTGGTTATGTAGCCTGCTGTTGGCCTGACTCACTGTTCTACCTTCTCCCCCCTCTAGATCAGCCCCTCCCCCTTTCGCATCTCTACCCCAGTGTTCTATACAGTATAGATAGTAACTACCTCTCTACAGTATAGATAGTAACTAACTCTCTCTACCCCAGTGTTCTATACAGTATAGATAGTAACTACCTCTCTACAGTATAGATAGTAACTAACTCTCTCTACCCCAGTGTTCTATACAGTATATAGATAGTAACTAACTCTCTCTACCCCAGTGTTCTATACAGTATAGATAGTAACTACCTCTCTACAGTATAGATAGTAACTACCTCTCTCTACCACAGTGTTCTATCCAGTATAGATAGTAACTAACTCTCTCTACCCAAGTGTTCTATACAGTATAGATAGTAACTAACTCTCTCTACTCCAGTGTTCTATACAGTATATAGATAGTAACTAACTCTCTACCCCAGTGTTCTATCCAGTATAGATAGTAACTAACTCTCTCTACCCCAGTGTTCTATCCAGTATAGATAGTAACTAACTCTCTACAGTATAGATAGTAACTAACTATCTCTACCCCAGTGTTCTATACAGTATAGATAGTAACTAACTCTCTACAGTATAGATAGTAACTACCTCTCTCTACCACAGTGTTCTATCCAGTATATATAGTAACTAACTCTCTCTACTCCAGTGTTCTATCCAGTATAGATAGTAACTAACTCTCTACCCCAGTGTTCTATACAGTATAGATAGTAACTAACTCTCTCTACCCCAGTGTTCTATACAGTATAGATAGTAACTAACTCTCTCTACTCCAGTGTTCTATACAGTATATAGATAGTAACTAACTCTCTACCCCAGTGTTCTATCCAGTATAGATAGTAACTACCTCTCTCTACCCCAGTGTTCTATACAGTATAGATAGTAACTACCTCTCTCTACCCCAGTGTTCTATACAGTATAGATAGTAACTAACAGTCACAACTCTCTCCTCTCTATCCCAGTGTTCTGGAGGATGACGAGGAGGATGAAGGTCACACAGTGGTGGCCACGGCCCGGGGGATCTTCAACTGTAACGGCGGGGTGCTGAGCTCCATCGAGACGGGAGTCAGCATCATCATCCCCCAGGGAGCCATCCCCGACAGCATAGAACAGGAGATCTATTTCAAGGTCTGTCGGGACAACAGCATCCTGCCCCCCCTGGACAAGGAGAAAGGTATGTGTCTAGTGTTTTCTTAATCACTATGCCCCCTGGATAGTACATCTTACTCTTGTTGCTCTAGCAGAAGTGCTGCCAACTCAGGACCCTGGAGACAAGGGTCCGATCCTCTTGGTCCATCTCGATCTTCCATCCCTTTCAACTGTCTTCCCCCTTTTCTCAAGATCTGTCTATCTTAAATATGCAAAGGAGAGCAGAATTCCATTCTCCTAAAGACAAAATAGAAAAATATATCATTCTTGCCTCTGTCTATTCCATCCAGGAGAGACCCTGCTCAGCCCTCTGGTGATGTGTGGGCCTCACGGTCTTCAGTTCCTGAAGCCGGTGGAACTGCGTCTACCTCACTGTGCGTCTATGACCCCAGATGGTTGGTCTTTTGCTCTAAAATCCTCCGACTCCTCGTCGGGTACGCTGTCCTCTCTATCTGTCCTTTTGGGGGGTTGAGTCGGGGCTTCAAATGGCTTGTGTGATTGGTTGGGGGTTGGGTCGGGGCTTCGGTTGGCCTGTGTGATTGGTTGGGGGTTGGGTCGGGGCTTCGGGTGGCCTGTGTGATTGGTTGGGGGTTGGGTCGGGGCTTCGGGTGGCCTGTGTGATTGGTTGGTGTTGTGATTGAGGAGGGGTCACCATAGAGTTGGATAAGAGTACATTTGATAAGGGGCGGGCTGTGATTCCAACTCTATGGGTGTTGCTGGGGAGCGAATTTCCAGTCAAGTAAATGGAAATTCTAAGTCAATAATTTTTTTTATTTTTTTTTAATGATTTCTCAATAAACCCGAGAATGAGAAGCTCTTTAATTCCAATATTTAAAAAAAACAATTGAAATGGATTTGACCCCAACCCTGCAAAAGAGAGATCTGGCTTTTTTATCGTCTTTATCACTCTTTTGAATAATCTCATCTACTGGTTTCCATTTTCTAGTCACAACATTGCATTTTCTTTATGGGATTTTGTAACAATTTGTATCACCTAATTAGTTATTTCCCACAGTAGTTACAATGTGAGGATTATGAAAATAGCCTTGTGTTGTTGTTGCACCTAACATACACTACCATTCAGAAGTTTGGGGTCACTTAGAAATGTCCTTGTTTTCCATGAAATTAGTTGCAAAATGAATCGGAAATAGTCAAAACATTGACAAAGTTATTTTTAATTGAGATAATAATTGTGTCCTTCAAAGAATCCTCCATTTGCAGCAATTACAGCCTTGCAGACCTTTGGCTTTCTAGTTGTCAATTTGTTGAGGTAATCTGAAGAGATTTCACCCCATGCTTCCTGAAGCACCTCCCACAAGTTGGATTGTCTTGATGGGCACTTCTTACGTGTCAAGCTGCTCCCACAACAGCTCAATAGGGTTGAGATCCGGTGACTGTGCTGGCCACTCCATTATAGACAGAATACCAGCTGACTGCTTCTTCCCTAAATAGTTATTGCATAGTGTCGTGGAGAATCGTCTCAGAAATATAATACTCTAACAAGAACTTGTGAATTCAATATAGACTTTAATACAAAGTAGCAAAACTGAGCCCCTCCATGGAAGGACCCTATCCAAACATAACAGAGCCAAGCCCCTCCATGGAAGGACCCTATCCAAACATAACAGAGCCAAGCCCCTCCATGGAAGGACCCTATCCAAACATAACAGAGCCAAGCCCCTCCATGGAAGGACCCTATCCAAACGTAACAGAGCCAAGCCCCTCCATGGAAGGACCCTCTCCAAACATAACAGGGCTGAGCCCCTCCATGGAAGGACCCTATCCAAACGTAACAGAGCTGAGCCCCTCCATGGAAGGACCCGATCACAAACATAACAGAGCTGAGCCCCTCCATGGAAAGAGACTTAACTTCTCACATTACAGAGTCCTGCCTCTATAGGATTCTGTCTTTGCATAACGTATAGAGTCCCCTCCCTCTATATGAAAATAGCTTCCCTTGACCTTTCTCCGTTATTTTTATTTTCATCTCAGAGCTTGCTTGTTCACGCCCACTAACGCTCATATCTGCTTTTGGTTAGGTTATAAGGATGGTAGAACTCCTTTCACATTCTAAAAAGAATGCATGCTTATGTTTCACGTGTTAGTCATCAGTTATCTTGCTTCCATCCTGCTGACCAATAGTGCGTCCAGCTGTCATAAATGTACGTATGGCTTGTTCCCTTTCAGAAATAGAGTATAGCCTGGGTGTCATCTTCTCTTAATGTGTATGTCCTTGCTTCTTCAGCCTGGCAACTAGACCTATTTATATTTAATGCTTAGCTCTCCTTTAACGCTTAGCTTAGTTTGGAGCTGTGCTTTGGGTCATTGTCCTGTTGTAGGAGGAAATTGGCTCCAATTAAACGCCGTCCACAGGGTATGGCATGGCGTTGGAAAATGGAGTGATAGCCTTCCTTCTTTAAGATCCATTTTACCCTGAACAAATCTCCCACTTTACCACCACCAAAGCACCCCAAGACCATCACATCGCCTCCACCATGCTTCACAGATGGCATCAAACACTCCTCCAGCATCTTTTCATTTTTTCTGCGTCTCACGAATGTCCTTCTTTGTGATCCAAACTCCTCAAACTTGTCTGTCCATAACACTTCTTTCCAATCTTCCTCTGTCCAGTGTCTGTTATTTTGCCCATCAAAATCTTTTCTTTTTATTGGCCAGTCTGAGATATGGCTTTTTCTTTGCAACTCTGCCTAGAAGGCCAGCATCCCGCAGTCGCCTCTTCACTGTTGACGTTGAGACTGGTATTTTGCACATACTACTTAATGAAGCTGCCAGTTGAGGACTTGTGAGGCGTCTGTTTCTCAAACTAGACACTCAAATGTACTTGTCTTCTTGTTCAGTTGTGCACCGGGGCCTCCCACTCTTCTTTCTATTCTGGTTAGGGCCAGTTTGTGCTGTTCTGTGAAGGGAGTAGTACACAGCGTTGTAAGAGATCTTCAGTTTTTTGGCAATTTCTCACATGGAAGCCTTCATTTCTCAGAGCAAGAATAGACTAACGAGTTTCAGAAGAAAGTTATTTGTTTCTGGCCATTTTGAGCCTGTAATCGAACCTACAAATCCTGATGCTCCAGATTCTCAACTAGTCTAAAGAAGGACAGTTTTATTGCTTCTTTGTTAATCAGCATAAGGTTTCAGCTGTGCTAATTGCAAAAGGGTTTTCTAATGATCAATTAGCCTTTTAAAATGATAAACTTAGATTAGCTAACACAACGTGCCATTGGAACACAGGAGTGATGGTTGCTGATAATGGGCCTCTGTACGCCTGTCGATATTCTATAATAAAAAAAATCTACCGTTTCCAGCTACAATAGTCATTTACAACATTAACCATGTCTACACTGTGCTTCTGATTAATTTCATGTTATTATAATGGCAAAAAAATTGCACTGCACGTACATTCCTCACACACACAATATACATGATGATTTTTTTTGTGTCAGTTCTCGTCAGCGTATGCTGTTATTTACGGCCTTAAACAAATGGAAAGAACAGCACAATAAGACGGACAACCAACCAACCCGACCGACTGACCATTAACTGTGTTCCTGTTTCTCTAATTCCCTCAGGTGACTCCAAGACATGGCAGAACAAGTCTCTCCCAGGAGACCCCAACTACCTGGTGGGAGCCAACTGTGTGTCTGTGCTCATTGACCACTTCTGAACATAGAGGGAGACAGCTGGCCTGTTACTGAATGTGTTAGATCAGGGGGCAGCCACAGACTGAAACGTTGCCCTCCTCTCCTGCTGCTGTCCTCCTCCCAGGCAGCAGGGGGCAGCACCGCTTGACTTGATGAAGCACGAACTTGATTCTTGAATATTGAACATTGATGCATCGTTTACTGCGCGCCCCCCCCAAAAAAAACTCTGCAAGCCCATTGAAGTTGGAGGAGTCTCGACGCAGCATCCTATCCCAGTGCTGTGCCACCCCCCTTTTTTTGGTGCTTTAACTAAAGGCTTGCAAAAAATAAAAACTTTTAAAAACTAAAATATAATATATTTAAAAAATTGAGTTATTGTTGGAATGCATGAACAGACTGACTAAAGAATAATCTCATTTTGAAATTTTTTGCCTTTTTTTTTTATCCAAGTCGGAGCAAATTGCAAGAAAAATAACATTTTTGAAAAAATTCTAGATAAGGAGAATTCTTGAAAAAAAAAATCATTTGAATAATTGCAATGAAAATTTTCCAATTTAATGTATGCACACAAACAGAAAAGTCAATATATGCAAAAAAAACTTCTTTGTTTGTGAGGTTGTCTGTGGTCATGCGTTTCTCTCTTGAAGGATAGCTAAGGACTTGCAGATGAGCTCATCTCAACAAGGGTTGTGAAGGAAGATTGGAGATGAAGTACTGTAGGCATCGTTTCTGAAGGTATAAGACTGAAGACTGAAGGTAAAGTATTGGCATTGGATGCCCCCTGTTTGGTTGGTCAAATGGACTTTCTCTCTCCATGTTTAGAAGAAGTGAATCTTTTTGTAGTTATGTTTTACCGTAGATAAATGTAACTGACTTGATTTGATAAACTCCTGCAGCGGTCTACATCTCTATGCATGTGCTATGACTCAGGTCCAGAAGCCTGCTTACTACTAAGTTCAAACACATTACAAGTCCCATCTTACACTGCAAGCAGTGCTGCCTTATCTGCATAGTAACTTCTTATTTTTCAGTATAAAGACTTACTTAAAAACAGATTTTTAAGTTGTAGTGATTGATCAATTATGGAAGATAAAATAAAAAAAAAATTAAATTAAAAAGCATTTCTCTGCATTTTCAACCCATTATATCAGTGAACTTGGATTTAACATACAATAATATTTGAGGCTGATGAAGCAGTAATGATTTATTTTCCTGCTATGCATATTGAAGTTTGAGAAAATACTACAAACAAAAACATGTTTCAATTGTGGCTGTACATAATGGTAGCAAATGGCCTTGGTTCGCTGTAAATGAACTTTTCTACATTTGTTATTTTGTATAAAAGTTTTTTTTTTTTTAAATGTTTCTTTAAAAAAAAAAAAGAGCGAAAGTGATGATTTAATTGGTTGTGTTTGTATTCTGGTTATACATGCCTACCGTGAGCCTTGGAACTGACCTACAGTAAGCAGAGTAATAAAATCCAACTTTTCTACCATCATACATACCCCCAACACAACACTACTACTTTTAAAAATGAATTTCTAACAATCAGAAATAACTCTCTTTTTTTTCTTCTCATTATTTACAACAACAAAAAAATGAGAAAAAGTGCTTGGTTTAAATCATTTTAAAAGATTCTGTACTTGAGGGGACCTGCTTTAAGGAGCGGTCCCGTCCTCTATTTGTGATGCTGGAACCTTCATTCTATTGAAATGTATTTTTGTACTAATAGACTATTTATTATGGCACATCCGTATTATTTAATTTTGATATGATGATATAACGCACTAGTTGTTTTCTTTTTCCTGTGTGGCTGACATTATTTACGTTTAAATGTTTTGTTCTTTACAACACATTTCTAAGTATAACACTGTATTAATACATAAAATAAATAATATAAAATAAAATAATTTTTAAAAGTAGTGCTTGGTTTGAGACTTCAATCGTGAGAAGAGAGTACATTTATTGAGTAGGATGCTTATAATACACACTGATCTGATCTGTAGGTGTGTCTCGCTTAACAGATTTAGTGTGTCGATTTTTTTTTTCAGCTTGCTAATCTTTGGATGCAAATGCATGTCTAGATTTCCATTTACAGTAATAAGATATTTCAAACATCGACAATTCATGGTACAATTCCTTTTCGGTCTCCAAGCCTTTTACTCGTGGCTTCAAGTGTCTCATATAGTGAATGAATGGTGTACAAAGGTGACAGGTTGTCTGGTGTCTTCTCACTGATCAATGATCTCATCAGGGTCCAAAAAGGGGATAAACTAAAATACTGAGCGAACAAAATAAACGCAACATGTAAAAAAAAATGTTTTTTCCTATGTTTTTCATGAGCTGAAATAAACAATTATTCCAGAAAATGTTTCATATGCGCTAAGAGTTTTTCTCTCAAATTTAGTGCGCAAATTTGTTTACATCCCTGTTAGTGAGCGTTCCGCCTTTTGCTAAAAATAATCCAGCCACCTGACAGGTGTGGCATTTCAAGAAGCTGATTAAACATGATTATTACACAAATGCACCTTGTGCTGGGGACAATAAGGTCACACAACAATGCCAAAGGTCTCAAGTTTTGAAGGAGTGTGCAATTGGGATGATGACTGCAGGAATGTCCACCAGAGCATGTAATGTTCATTTCTCTACCATAAGCCGCCTCCAATGTCATTTTAGGGAATTTGGCAGTACGTCCAAGCTGCCTCACAACCGCAGACCACCTGTATGGCATTGTGTGGGTGAGCGGTTTGCTGATGTCAACGTTGTGAACAGAGTGGTGGAGGTGGGGTTATGGTACGGACAGGCATAAGCTAAAGACAACTGACACAATTTGCATTTTATCAATGCACAAAAATACCATGACGAAATCCTGAGGCCCATTGTGAGGTATCTGTATTCCCAGTCATGTGACATGCATAGATTAGGACCTAATCAGTTTAATTGACTTATTTCCTCATCTGAACTGTAATCAATGTTCCCTCGAAATAATTATCTGCCATTTCAGGTCTGCTGAGCGCAAATTTGAACATTGTGCAACTTCCAGCGTGCGTTTTACTGTCAACACTGAGGCTGTAGCTGCTTTAAATTACAGTTTTACTGTCAACACTGAGGCTGTAGCCGCTTTAGGTTACAGTTTTAACAGTGGCAAAGTAGGCCTACCAGAGGCCTACTTTGATCATAATGTAGGCCTACCAGTGGCCTACCTTCAAAAACAATGGAGAAAATGCATCCCATAACATTTTAACATGAAAATAGCTGTTCTATCATTCAGCCTACAGAAGCAGACAATGTGTGGTGTTCAATGTAGACCCTACATTTCACGAGACTTCTGAAAAAACAATCAAGTCTTGACATGAACCTGTTTATCCACTTGTCCTTCAGACAAGCAGGTGACTGCAAATGTGTGTAAGAAATCACATAAAATAAAATGCATTATTTTTCCAATACAATTATTGGCTACTTAGCTTATTCAAGGTCAAAGGCACTGCATCTCAGTGCAAGAGGGGTCACTGCAGTCCCTGGTTTGATTCCAGGCTGCATCACATCCAGCCGTGATTGGGAGTCCAATAGGGCGGCGCACAATTGGCCCAGCGTCGTCCGGGTTTGGCCGAGGGGGTAGACCGTCATTGTAAATGAGAATTTGTTCTTAACTGAATTGCCTAAATAAAATGTAAAAAATTAAAGCCTGTCTCAAAATACAACACTTCTATTTTAAGACAAAAAAAGGGGGTATACACCTAACTCGCTTTTCAAAGATGTCTAGAAATGTACACGTTTTGTGCTCTTGTAGGAAGCAATCACTCCACTATTGCGGACTTCAAATGATCTACAACTGGGCTAATAACTCACTAAGTGGCAAAGGATATGAACACGTGGCTTCATGCAGCTCTCTCCCTTCCATCTCCTAACAAGCTTATCTCAGGATCACAGCTGTGAACGGCACAGATCCATATATGGCAAGGGTATTTGCATATAGGCCTACCGCAGCTCTGATTGGTTATGCCGCATCCGTCTGTGTAAAGTACAGGCGGAGTCTTGCGCAATAGAACCCTACAACAAAATCTCTTGCCTTTGTTTCGGTATGTGGCGTTGAAAGTGGCTAATTCGATCACAATTGCCACGGTAAAGGGAAACGTTGATTAGCGTTGACAGGGAAAACTCTAGAAAGTCTAGTACAATCTCGTGCTTCTCTCCATGAGCTGATATTTGTTCTGCGTCACGCACAGTTTAGAGGGAACATTAAATAACTCAGTAAAATCTCTGAAATTGTTGCATGTTGAATGAACAGACTTGTTGCAAAGGTGGCATCCTAAGACGGTGTCACGTTTAAAGTCACAGCTTTTCAGTAAAGCCATTCTACGTCTATGGAGATTGCATGGCTCTGTGCTCGATTTTATACACTTGTCAGCAACAGGTGTGACTGAAATGGCCAAACCACAAATTTCATGGGGTGTCCACATACTTTTGTATATATATGCCACTACTTTGGTCTAGCCTGAGTGCCAGTCGGTTTGTGTTATCATACCGACTCCAACATCACTCATTGTCATGTAAAATTAGTTTTAAATTAAAAAACAAAGTTGGTCTTGACAATGACTGCTTCGGAGTTGACGAGCACAAACTCCCGAATGGCGCAGTGGTCAGCACAAGAGGTGTCACTACAGTCCCTGGTTCAAATCCAGGCTGTATCACTTCTGGCCGTGATTGGGAATCCCATATGGCGACGCACAATTTGCCCAGCGTCGTCCAGGTTTGGCTGGGGTAGGCCGTCATTGTAAATAACAATTTGTTCTTAACCGACTTGCCTAGTTAAATAAAAAAATGTTTTAATCTAGGACCAGATTCACTGTGGCCTGCCTTCAAACCAATCTCATATCCCACTACTTTATGGCTGTTGTAGTGACATACATGCACTGTATCAAAACACTATTTTTTTTTATTTTACCTTTATTTAACTAGACAAGTCAGTTAAGAATCAATTCTTATTTTCAATGACGGCCTAGGAACCCCTGCCTGTTCAGGGGCAGAACGACAGATTTGTACCTTGTCAGCTCGGGGATTTGAACTTGCAACCTTCCGGTTACTAGTCCACTAGTCCTCTAACCACTAGGCTACCCTGCCGCCCCTATTAAAGCACAGAACTACAGTATTGACGACACAGCATTTAGATTAAGGCCTCTATTCAATCTGGATCGCTGAAGAGTTACAGATTGTGCAATGTTCACTTAAAGGTAATTCGAGATTGCGCCGATTTATGGAGCGTTTACCATGAATGCAGTCTCTGCTAACACAGTGTCATGACGTTGGCCTGGGGGTAGGTGTATGACAGTCATAAATATACTGTATTTATGATAGCACAGCTTCGCCCTTTGTTCCTCAGTCTTCCCGCTCTTTCACTCAAACCAGACCCTTTTCTTTTGTGTAACAGGCTGTCATATCTTTTCCGCCCGCTAGGGACGTTTTCCTTTATGACGTCATTTCTAATCAAGTTATGATTAATTATGTGTATGTGTGATTAGTTGGGTTTAATTATTTATTTACTAAATACCTAATTTTGTATTGCTGATTCAACTTGTTAGCCAGGGTTCGTGCAGATAACCAAGAATTTACAACTTTCAGATGAGACTGAATTAAGGTGACGATTAATATTGACTGCTATTGATGTAAAATATTACTAGGCTTTTAGAGTTTATTCGGAAGATAACAGCTCTATAAATATTATATTGTGGTGCCCCGACTCTCTAGTTAATTACGGATAAATTATTTTATAGAATAGCATGTCATATCACTTAATCCGGCATAGCCAAAAGACACGAGAACAGGAACATTGCCTTAAAATTTCAGTAACACTGAACTTCTGCAATACGGATTGAATAGCGCCCTAATATAATTAAACCGGTTTATAGTGCCCTAATATAATTAAACCAGTTTATAGTGCCCTAATATAATTAAACCGGTTTATAGTGCCCTAATATAATTAAACCGGTTTATAGTGCCCTAATATAATTAAACCGGTTTATAGCGCCCTAATATAATTAAACCGGTTTATAGCGCCCTAATATAATTAAACCGGTTTATAGCGCCCTAATATAATTAAACCAGTTTATAGTGCCCTAATATAATTAAACCAGTTTATAGCGCCCTAATATAATTAAACCGGTTTATAGTGCCCTAATATAATTAAACCAGTTTATAGTGCCCTAATATAATTAAACCGGTTTATAGCGCCCTAATATAATTAAACCGGTTTATAGCGCCCTAATATAATTAAACCGGTTTATAGCGCCCTAATATAATTAAACCAGTTTATAGTGTCGTCCACAATCTAGTACAGGAAGAAGACAAGGAAATTATTTGGGTTCATAGAAGTTTTATTGACTATTCAAAAAGTACAATCAATATACTATATCAAAATATCAAGTTTGTTTTCAAGCACCTTCAGATGCTAGTACCCTCTACAATATACTGTATAACTGTAAACAATATATCCTTTTAAACATGATCAGGTTTGTTACAAAATATAATTCAAATCTATTCCCTGAGATTAGTAGACAAAGACAATGGGTTAGTCTACAGAATCATTATACCATATTATTCCCCCCGTGTCATCTGTTAACAGCAGACCTTGCTCCAAATACTATTGGAAATCATTTCAAATGCCGGGTGGGGTTTGCAGTTTTAGGATTATTCTATTGGTCCGTTAACCCAGGCAAGCTCAATGCAAAGAGAAAACGTATATGAAATAATCCAATAGTATTTGAAACCAGGTCTAAACATTAGACATTTAATAATTAATGCAGATTTTGTCCATTAATTAGCTACCATGATTATTTTATAACTTAATTTCTCTGGTGTTTATGGAGGAGTATATCTCTTCGGTGAGCGGTACGTATGTTTTCTTAGCTGGATCTAGGAAGTACAGAGGATCTTGGACCACAGCTGGGTTGAAGCCCTCTTCCACCAACGTCACTTTCTTCATCTTAAATGTTCCCGTCATCTCGAAGGAGGTCTTAAATGTTATACATAAGAATACATTTAAGATTATTTTAAGAATATAAACTCAGCAAAAAAAGAAACGGGACCTTTTTCAGGACCCTGTCTTTCAAAGATAATTAGTAAAAATCCAAATAACTTCACAGATCATTGTAAAGGGTGTAAACACTGTTTCCCATGGTTGCTCAATGAACCATAAACAATTAATGAACATGCACCTGTGGAACGGTCGTTAAGACACAAACAGCTTACAGACGAGAGGCAATTAAGGTCACAGTTATGAAAACTTAGGACACTAAAGAGGCCTTTCTACTGACTCTGAAAAACACCAAAATAAAGATGCCCAAGATCCCTACTCATCTACGTGAACGTGCATTAGGCATGCTGCAAGGAGGCATGAGGACTACAGATGTGGCCAGGGCAATAAATTGTAATGTCTGTACTGTGAGACGCCTAAGACAGCGCTACAGGGGGACAGGACAGACAGCTGATCGTCCTCGCAGTGGCAGACCACGTGTAACAAAACCTGCACAGGATCGGTACATCCGAACATCACACCTGCGGGACAGGTACAGGATGGCAACAGCAACTGCCCGAGTTACACCAGGAATGCACAATCACTCCATCAGTGCTCAGACTGTCCGCCATAGGCTGAGCTGAGGGCTTGTAGGCCTGTTGTAAGGCAGGTTCTCACCAGACATCACTGGCAACAATGTTGCCTCTGGGCACCAACCCACCATTGCTGGATCAGACAGGACTGGCAAAAAGTGCTCTTCACTGACGAGTCGCTGTTTTGTCTCACCAGGGGTGATGGTCGGATTCACGTTTATCGTCGAAGAAATGGGAGTTACACAGAGGCCTGTACTCTGGAGCGGGATCGATTTGGAGGTGGAAGGTCCGTCATAGTCTGGGGCAGTGTGTCACAGCATCATCGGACTGAGCTTGTTGTCATTGCAAGCAATCTCAACACTGTATGTTACAGGGAAGACATCCTCCTCCCTCATGTGGTACCCTTCCTGCAGACTCATCCTGACATGACCCCCCAGCATGACAATGCCACCAGCCATACTGCTCATTCTGTCTGTGCCTGGATCTCAATCCCATTGAGCACGTCTGGGACCTATTGGATAGGGCTAGGGCCATTCCCCCCAGAAATATCTGGGAACATCTCACAGCAAGAGCTGGCAAATCTAGTACAGTCCATGAGGAGGAGATGCACTGCAGTACTAAATGCAGCTGGTGGCCACACCAGATACTGACTAACTTTTGATTTTGACCCCCCCCCCCACCCTTTGTTCAGGGACACATTATTCCATGTCTGTGGAACTTGTTCAGTTTATGTCTGTTGTTGAATCTTGTTATGTTCATACACATATTTACACAAGTTTGCTGAAAATAAACGCAGATAGTGTGAGGACGTTTAAACACACACACAGAGTGTACAAACATTAAGTACATGTTCCTAATATTGAGTGTTTGAAGGTTCTCCCATCTCCACAGAGGAAGCTGGAGCTCTGGCAGAGGGAACATTGGGTTCCAGGTCACCTCCCTGACCAATGCCCTTCTCTCAGATTGCTCAGTTTGGCCGGGCAGCCAGCTCTAGGAAGCATTGATGGTTCCAAACTTATTACAAATACGTATCTCATTTACACAAATATTCACACCCTTGAGTCAATGAATGTTAGAAGCATCTTTGGCAGAGGTGCTTCTAACAACTATTGACTCAAGTGTGAATATTTATGTATATGAGATATGTAAATGGAGGTTTGGAACCACCGAGACTTTTCCTAGAGCTGGCCGCCCGGCCATCGGGGGAGGAGGGCCTTGGTCAGGGTGGTGTCCAAAGCCCCAGAGTTCCTCTGTGGAGATGGGAGAACCTTTCAGTAGGACAACCATCTCTGCAGCACTCCACCAATCAGGTCTTTATGGTAGAGTCGCCAGATGGAAGCCACTCCTCAGTGAAAGGCACATGAAAGCCTGCTTAGAGTTTGCCAAAAGGTACAGTTGGAGTCATTAAAACTCGTTTTTAAAACACTCCACATATTTCTTGTTAACAAACTATAGTTTTGGCAAGTCAGTTAGGACATTGTGCATGACAAGTCATTTTTCCAACAATTGTTTACAGACAGATTTCACTTATAATTCACTGTATCACAATTCCAGTGGGTCAGAAGTTTACATACACTAAGTTGACTGTGCCTTTAAACAGCTTGGAACATTCCAGAAAATTATGTCATGGCTTTAGAAGCTTCTGATAGGCTTATTGACACCATTTGAGTCAATTGGAGGTGTACCTGTGGATGTATTTCAAAGCCTACCTTCAAACTCAGTGCCTCTTTGCTTGACATCTTAGAAAAATCTAATTAATTCAGCCAAGACCTCAGAAAATAAATTGTAGACCACAAGTCTGGTTCATCCTTGGGAGCAATTTCCAAGCGCCTGAAGGTACCACGTTCATCTGTACAAACAATAGTACGTAAGTATAAACACCATGGGACCACACAGCCGTCATACCGCTCAGGAAGGAGACGCGTTCTGTCTCCTAGAGATGAACGTACCTTGGTGTGAAAAGTGCAAATCAATCCCAGAACAACAGCAAAGGACCTTTGTGAAGATGCTGGAGGAAACAGGTACAAAAGTATCTATATCCACAGTAAAACGAGTCCTATATCCAATCAAATGTATTTATAAGTGCTGTACAGAAATCGACATAACCTGAAAGGCCGCTCATCAAGGAAGAATGACCATCATTATGTTTGGAGGAAAAAGGGGGATGCTTGCAAGCTGAAGAACACCATCCAAACCGTGAAGCACAGGGGTGGCAGCATCATGTTGTGGAGTGCTTTGCTGCAGGAGGGACTGGTGCACTTCACAAAATAGATGGTATCATGAGGGAGGAAAATGATGTGGATATATTGAAGCAACATCAAGACATCAGTCAGGAAGTTTAAGCTTGGTCGCATATAGGTCTTCCAAATGGACAATGACCCCAAGCATACTTCCAAAGTTGTGGCAAAATGGCTTAAGGACAACAAAGTCAAGGTATTGGAGTGGCCATCACAAAGCCCTGACCTCAATCCCATAGAAAAATTGTGGGCAGAACTGAAAAAGCGTGTGCGAGCAAGGTGGCCTACAAACCTGACTCAGTTACACCAGCTCTGTCAGGAGGAATGGGCCAAAAGTCACCCAATTTATTGTGGGAAGCTTGTGGAAAGCTACCTGAAACGTTTGACCCAAATTAAACAATTTAAAGGCAATGCCACCGAATACTAATTGAGTGTATGTAAACTTCTGACCGTCTGGGAATGTGATGAAAGAAATAAAAGCTGAAATAAATCACTCTACTATTGTTCTGACATTTCACATTCCTAAATTAAAGTGGTGATCCTAACTGACCTAAGACAGGGAATTTTTACTAGGATTAAATGTCAGGAATTGTGAAAAACTGAGTTTAAATGTATTTGGCCAAGGTGTATGTAAACTTCCGACTTAAAATGTACCTAAAGGACTCTCAGAGCATGAGAAACAAGATTCTCTGGTCTGATGAAACCGAGATTGAACTCTTTGGCCTGAATGCCGAGGAAACCTGGCACTATCCCTACAGTGAAGCATTGTGGTGGCAAGCATCATGCTGTAGGGATGTTTTTCAGCGTCAGGGACTGGGAGACTATTCAGGATCAAGGGAAAGATGAACGGAGCAAAGTACAGAGATCCTTGAAGAAGTCCTGAGCGCTCTGGAGCAGGTTCTCAGACTGTGGTGAAGTTTCACCTTCCAACATGACAACGACCCTATACACACAGCCAAGACAACGCAGGAGTGGCTTCAGGACAAGTCTCTGAGCCAGAGCCCGGACTTGAACCTGATCGAACATCTCTGGAGAGACCTGAAAATAGCTGTGCAGCGACGTTTCTCATCCAACCTGACAGAGCTTGAGAAGATCTGCAGAGAAGAATGTGAGAAACTCCCCAAATACAGGTGTGCCAAGCTTGTAGCGTCATACCCAAAAAGACACCAGGCTGTAATCGCTGCCAAAGGTGCTTCAACACTTATTTAAATGTGATATTTCAGTTTTTTATGTTTAATAAATCTGCAAAACATTATTGATCAAAAACCTGCTCCAGAGCACTCAGGACCTCGTACTGGGGCGAACATTCTCTCAATTTCGAGTCTCATAGCCAACGGCCTGAATACTTAAATAAGGTATTGTTTTTTTTTTGTTTTATAAATTTGCATAATGGGGCATTGTGTGTTGATTGATGATAAAAAAAATGTTTAATTTAATCAATTTTAGAATAAGGCTGTAACGTAACAAAATGTGGAAAAAGTCAAGGGGTCTGAATACTTTCCCGAATGCACTGTAAACAGTATACAAGTATATTTAAAGAGCTCAGTATACTTCAAGACAACAGATTTTTTTCAACTTGAACGACAGAGGTGTTAAAAGAGCATTTCAATAGTAAAATAGCTTGACAGTTACACGGATTAAAATCAGGATTAAAAAGAAATGTTGGGTAAAAGCTCACCTGTATTCTAATGAAACGCGGTCTTGCGTACGCAGGGAGGTAGCTGGCTACTTGGCTGAAGGTGCTAGCGCCGTCAAACTCTTTCCCTTCTTCCACCTTTACAGCAGCCATTCCAATCCTCCCCTCGTGACCTGGAGAGAGACAACACTCAGCCTACATTTTTTTTTTTTTTTTTTTTTTTTTTTTTTTTTTACACCTTTATTTAACTAGGCAAGTCAGTTAAGAACAAATTCTTATTTTACAATGACGGCCTAACCCGGACGACGCTGGGCCAATTGTGCTCCGCCCTATGGTTCCTCCCAATCACGGCCGGTTGTGATACAGCCCCGGGATCGAACCATGGTCTGAAGTGACGCCTCTAGCACTGAGATGCAGCGCCTTAGACCGCTGCGCCGCTCGGAAGCCCAAATGCCACCCAATGTAGGGCACCCAGAGCCCTATAGGCCCTTGACAGAAGTAGTGCTCTCTACAGGGAATAGGGTGCATTTGGGACGCATAATCAGAGTCATGACAAGTCTATTGTATGTGTACGGATGTGAAGTCTGTTGTACGTGTAGTCTATTGTGTGTATGAATGAGTGGTCTATTGTTTGTGTAGTATATTGTATGTGTAGTATATTGTACGTGTAGTCTATTGTATGTGTATTGATGAGTAGTCTATTGAACATGTAGTATATTGTATGTGTATGTAGTCTATTGTATGTGTATTGATGAGTAGTCTATTGTACATGTAGTCTATTGTACGTGTATGGATGTGTAGTATATTGTATGTGTAGTATCTTGCACGTGTATGGATGAGTAGTCTATTGTACGCGTAGTCTATTGTACAGGTGTACGGATGAGCAGCCTGTTGTACGAGTGTACGGATGAGCAGTCGATTGTACGAGTGTACGGATGAGCAGCCTGTTGTACGAGTGTACGGATGAGCAGCCTGTTGTATGAGTGTACGGATGAGCAGCCTGTTGTACGAGTGTACGGATGAGCAGTCGATTTTATTTATTTTTGTAGTCTCCTACTAGCGAATAGCTAACTTATCTAAAGTCAAATCTACTGTTTAAATTAATACATACCCAATAAACTAAAACGATTATAATTTAAAACGACTGTAAGCCCTATATTTGTTTGCCAGGAAACACAATTTTTAAAATAACCTATAATATAACTAATAACCTATAGTACATGTTGTAACTAATACCATATAGTACATGTTGTGAGTAATACCATATAGTACATGTTGTGAGTAATACCATATAGTACATGTTGTGAGTAATACCATATAGTACATGTTGTGAGTAATACCATATAGTACATGTTGTGAGTAATACCATGTAGTACATGTAAGTAATACCCTATAATACATGTTGTAACTAATAACCTATAGTACATGTAAGTAATATCCCATTACACATATTGTAAGTAATGACCTGTAAATGTAATAATACATGTTGTAGGTAATAACCTACAATACATATCATAAGTGATAACCCATAATACATAATATAATAACCCACAATAAATATTGTAATAACCTATCATGTAGGTAATACCCTATAATAAATGCTGTAAGTAATAGCCTATAATAATGTAAGCAATAACCTATAATAATGTAAGTAATAGCCTATAATAATGTAAGTAATAACCTATAATACATGTTGTAAGTAATAACCTATAATAATGTAAGTAATAGCCTATAATAATGTAAGTAATACCCTATAATAATGTAAGTAATACCCTATAATAATGTAAGTAATAACCTATAATAATGTAAGTAATAACCTATAATACATGTTGTAAGTAATACCCTATAATAATGTAAGTAATAACCTATAATACATGCTGTAAGTAATAACCTATAATACATGTTGTAAGTAATAACCTATAATACATGTTGTAAGTAATAACCTATAATACATGCTGTAAGTAATAACCTATAATACATGTTGTAAGTAATACCCTATAATAATGTAAGTAATACCCTATAATAATGTAAGTAATAACCTATAATAATGTAAGTAATAACCTATAACAATGTAAGTAATAACCTATACATTATTACTTACAACATATAACCTATAACTTAGTAGCTAACAATCTAAATCTGACCATATAGATTAATATTTACCTTCAACTTTCACGCCATATACATTAGCCTCCTCGATGCAGTCCACCATTGTGAGGATATCTGCCACTTCGGTTGTAGCAACATTCTCGCCTTTCCACCTGAAATAACAAAAAACATTTCCATGTTGGTCAACCCCAAGAGATGTTTGGCAGCCCCAAGAGATGTTTGGCAGCCCCAAGAGATGTTTGGCAGCCCCAAGAGATGTTTGGCAGCCCCAAGAGATGTTTGGCAGCCCCAAGAGATGTGTAATTCGAACCCTGAGTGACATACTGTGTAGGGTTGGAAAATGCTGATACCTTTACCAAAATTCCCAGGTTTTCCAGATTATTTCCTTCAGATTTTCCAACTGGCATTTCTGGAAAACCTGGGAATTTTGTCAACCGTATTGCCTACCTGAAAGTGTCACCAACCCGATCCTGAAACTGAACAAAGTTTTGTTCATCGATCCTCAACAGGTCTCCAGTGTTGAAGTACAGGTCACCTTTCTGTAAAACGTCTCTCAGTCTCTTCTTCTCTGTCTGCTGGTCGTTACCAGCGTAACCAACGAAGGGAGATCTCTTGGTTATCTTTCCAACCAAAAGTCCAGCCTCACCTAAAAAAAAAATAATAAAAAAAGGGAGATGAGGATAATGATGCTGATGCTCCAAATATTTATTTTAAGAACTATGTATCAAGCGACTAAGGAGCACTGATCTGGGATCAGCCCCCCCCCCCCCCCCCCCCCCCCCCCCGTAAACGTATGCATTGTTATCTAAGAACTGACCATAAAGCAGCCCTATTGACTGATAAGAACCTGGAGCCGTGTGTGATTGCAAAGACGACATTGGGTCATACTTTACCCAATGTTGTTCTGTCAACAATATAAAACCGGACCCAATCCATGTCACACGGTGTCCAAAGCTAGACAGTTCACAGTTAGCGAGTAAATACAGAGGGTTGGTCAACTAGAAAATCTAAATTTAGTGAAGAAACTACGGCCCTGTACAGAAAGCAGTTGCAACATGATGCTGCTCCCAAATTCACCCCTGTCTCAACTTTGTACCGTCAACAATATGAAGCAATGACTTGGACCCAATCCATGTCACAGTCTGCCTTAAACTAAAGTAACTTTGATAGACATCAGATTACAAACAGAGTGTCCAAAGCTAGACAGTTCACAGATTTTATGTCAGTGGGGTAAAAGTCAACAGAAAATGTCTTTAGAAATGGTACCTTTCATTGCTTGGATACACAGACCCTTGGAGTTCCTAACAGGTTCCTCCTTCTCAATGTCAAATTTGATCAAAGTATAGGGGAACAGTCTCTGAAAGTGAAACACAATTACCAAAAAAAAAATATATATATATAATATATATAAAACACAAATCTGTTGGGGCGGCACATCATTTACACATCAGGTAGTGATTTGAATCCATATGTGATCTACGTGTGGTTATCCTGGTTTCATTGTGTTGAGGTCAGATCACTACCTACCCTGTGGAGAAAGTTGACTCGTCCAACCACTCCGATCTTGCTGGTGTAGTTGATGAAGCCGATGTTGCCCTCGGTGGCAGCGTACAGTTCCCTGACAGCTACGTCTCCAAAACGATTCAGAAACTCTCTCCAGATGTCTGAACGGACCCCGTTGCCGATGGCAATACGCACTTTATGATCCTTCTCGTTGTCTTTCTGAAAATAGAAACGGGACGGAGATGGATTTGTCTATTGAGTAGGATATCCTTTCACACAGTCGGAGGTCAGAAAATAACAATTACAGGGTGGTGAAGTGTTTCCAATATATTTTCTCCAATTAAAAGCAGTTAAATGTAACTTTGTCAAGCAGTTAAATGTCAACTTTGTTAAATGTAACTTTAGGTCATCTGAGTTTTTTTTTAACAGACCTAAGGCAATAAGGTGGCTGTAACTTTAAAATAAAAACTATAGTCGTACACTATTATGCCGGAGTTACTACATATACTAAAAACGTGTAATTTAGCAGACACTCTTATTTTTTACCTTTATTTAACTAGGCAAGTCAGTTAAGAACAAATTATTTTGTACAATGACGGCCTACTCCGGCCAAACCCTAACTCGGACGACGCTGGGCCAATTGTCCGCCGCCCTGTGGGCCTCCATCACGGCCGGTTGTGATACAGCCTGGAATCGAACTAATGAGATGCAGTGCTTTAGACCGCTGTGCCACTCGGGAGCCCTACAGTAGTAGCTTTGATAGACATCGTATTATAAACACACACACAGAGTGTCCAAAGCTAGACAGTTCACAGTTGGCAGGCACACTACCGGTCAAAAGTTTTAGAACACCTCCTCATTCAAGGGTTTTTCTTTCTTTTACTATTTTCTACATTGTAGAATAATAGAGAAGACATCAAAATCATGAAGTAACCAAAAAAGTGTTAAACAAATAAATATATTTTAGATTCTTCAAATAGCCACCCTTTGCCTTGATGACAGCTTTGTACACGCTTGGCATTCTCTCAACCAGCTTCAGCTGGAATGCTTTTCCAACAGTCTTGAAGGAGTTGCCACATTAGCTGAGCACTTGTTGGCTGCTGTCCAACTCATCCCAAACCATCTCAAATGGGTTGAGTTCGGGGGATTGTGGAGGCCAAGTCCTCTGATGCAGCACTCCATCACTCTCCTTCTTGGTAAAATAGCCCTCACACCGCCTGGAAGTGTGTTGTGTCATTGTCCTGTTGAAAAACAAATGATAGTCCCACTAAGCCCAAACCAGATGGGATGGCGTATCGCTGCAGAATGCTGTGGTAGCCATGCTGGTTAAGTATGCCTTGAATTCTAAATATATCACAGACAGTGTCACCAGCAAAGCACCCCCACACCATCACACCTCCTCCTCCATGCTTTACGGTGGGAACCACACGGAGATCATCCACACGGATGGAACCAAAAATTTGAACCAAAAATTTCAAATTTGGACTCCAGACCAAAGGACCAGTCTAATGTCCATTGCTCGTGTTTCTTGGCCCAAGCAAGTCTCTTCTTCTTATTTGTGTCCTTTAGTAGTGGATTCTTTGCAGCAATTCGACCATGAAGGCCTGATTCGCGCAGTCTCCTCTGCACAGTTGATGTTGAGATGTGTCTGTTACTTGAACTCTGTGAAGCAGTTATTTGGGCTGCAATTTCTGAGGCTGGTAACTTTAATGAACTTATCCTCTGCAGCAGAGGTAACTCTGGGTCTTCCTTTCTTGTGGCGGTCCTCATGAGAGCCAGTTTCATCATAGCGCTTGATGGTTTTTGCGACTGCACTTGAAGAAACTTTCAAAGTTATTGAAATGTTCCATATTGACTGATCTTCATGTCTTAAAGTAATGATGGACTGTCGTTTCTCTTTGCTTATTTGAGCTGTTCTTGCCATAATATGGAGTTGGTCTTTTGCCAAATAGGTCTATCTTCTGTATACCTTGTCACAACACAACTGATTGGCTCAAATGCATTAAGGAAAGAAATTCCACAAATTAACTTTTGAGAAGGCACACCTGTTAATTGAAATGCATTCCAGGTGACTACCTCATGAAGCTGGTTGAGAGAATGCCAAGAGTGTGCAAAGCTGTCATCAAGTCAAAAAGGTGGCTACTCTGAAGAATCTCAGATATAAAATATATTTTGATTTGTTTAACACGTTTTTGGTTACTACATGATTCCATATGTGTTATTTCATAGTTTCAATGTCTTCACTATCATTCTACAATGTAGAAAATAGTAGAAAAACCCTTGAATGAGTAGCTGTTCTAAAACCTTTGACCGGTAGAGTAAATCAAGGGTCGGTCAACTAGAAAATCTAATTTAGTGAAGCAACTACGGCCCTGTACAGAAAGCAGTTGCAACATGATGCTGCTCCCGAATTCACCCCTTTCTCATTCTCACGTTGGGAAACATTTTCGTACTGGTCCCCAGTGGGGAATCGAACCCACAACCCTGGCATTGCAAGCGCCATACTCTACCAACTGAGCCACACAAGGATCGGTGTCCTAGACGAGGTGTCCTTTACCATGGGTGTGTTGCAGAGGTATCTCATGGTCTCTCCAATGTACTGCATCACCGTTACATGATGTTTCCTACAGTCCTCCCAGAACTGAGACGCTGAAAACTTTCTCCTCAGAACAACTGTTATGCCTGGTATAAAAGAGACAGATGATGTAACAGATTGGGTATTGAATCATATATCCTGATGAACTTACACCATCTTGTTTAGGACATGTTTTAAAAGTAGACCAAAGTCCTTTTTTCACTGTGCAACACGAAACATGTCGAACTCCTATGTGGAATGTATGAGTGTGAAAACTACTAATGTGTCTAATGGCTTCGTTCATCATGCGATACACTCTGCTCTGATTGGCTTCGTTCATCATGCAATACACTCTGCTCTGATTGGCTTCGTTCATCGTGCAATACACTCTGCTCTGATTGGCTTCGTTCATCGTGCAATACACTCTGCTCTGATTGGCTTCGTTCATCGTGCAATACACTCTGCTCTGATTGGCTTCGTTCATCATGCAATACACTCTGCTCTGATTGGCTTCGTTCATCATGCGATACACTCTGCTCTGATTGGCTTCGTTCATCATGCGATACACTCTGCTCTGATTGGCTTCGTTCATCATGCAATACACTCTGCTCTGATTGGCTTCGTTCATCATGCAATACACTGCTCTGATTGGCTTCGTTCATCATGCAATACACTCTGCTCTGATATGTATAGAGTATGACTCAATTCTGTATGGTTTATTTGAATAGGGGGCAGATACAAACACATTGACACGTTAAATAAACAAATCTGACAACTCATTCCTAGCATTTCAAAATAAGAGTCATAACGTTACCCCTCTCGATGGCCCCAGCGAGTCCGATGAGGAAGCCTGCGCTGTGATAGAGAGGCAGGTTGATATAGAACACATCCTCGGACGTCACGCCTGAGAGGGCTTGGATAAAGGACGCAGTCCACACCCTCTCCTGGGTCACCAGAGCCGCTTTAGGTAGACCTACAGTCAGATAGGACAGTGGGTTATCTGACTGTAGGTCTACCTATTGTCTACAGATAACCCACTGTCCTATCTATAGACAATAGGTAGACCTACAGCCAGATAGGACATTGGGTTATCTATAGACAATAGGTAGACCTACAGTCAGATAGGACATTGGGTTATCTATAGACAATAGGTAGACCTACAGTCAGATAGGACAGTGGGTTATCTATAGACAATAGGTAGACCTACAGTCAGATAGGACAGTGGGTTATCTATAAACAGTGGGTTATCTATAGACAGTGGGTTATCTATGGACAGTGGGTTATCTATAGACAATAGACACAGTGGATTGAATGACATATTCATAACAAATCCTACCCCCAGGAAACAATTCAATAGGTATAAGCAACAACAACAACAAAAATTATTTCAGATTTACATGAAGTGCCTACATCCAAATTCATCCATTAGGGGACTAGGAGCCCTTTCCAGAAACCATCCACAGCTTCTTCCTGCCCTAGTCCCAGGGCTGGAAGGAGTGGTAGCAGTGGTTCCTGAGGTGTAGTGGAGGACTGAGGTGTAAAAGAGGACTGAGGTGTAGAGGAGGACTGAGGTTCTTACCAGTGGTTCCTGAAGTGTAGAGGAGGACTAAGGTTCTTACCAGTGGTTCCTGAGGTGTAGAAGTGGACTGAGGTGTAGAAGAGGACTGAGGTGTAGAGGAGGACTGAGGTGTAGAGGAGGACTGAGGTGTAGAGGAGGACTGAGGTGTAGAAGAGGACTGAGGTGTAGAAGAGGACTGAGGTGTAGAGGAGGACTGAGGTGTAGAGGAGGACTGAGGTGTAGAGGAGGACTGAGGTGTAGTGGAGGACTGTGGTTCTTACCAGTAGGTCCTGAGGTGTAGAGGAGGACTGAGGTTCTTACCAGTGGTTCCTGAGGTGTAGAGGACTGAGGTTCTTACCAGTGGTTCCTGAGGTGTAGAGGAGGACTGGGGTTCTTACCAGTGGTTCCTGAGGTGTAGTGGAGGACTGGGGTTCTTACCATGGGTCCTGAGGTGTAGAGGAGGACTGAGGTTCTTACCAGCGGTCCCTGAGGTGTAGAGGAGGACTGAGGTTCTTACCAGTGGTCCCTGAGGTGTAGTGGAGGACTGGGGTTCTTACCAGTGGGTCCTGAGGTGTAGGAGGAGGACTGGGGTTCTTACCAGTGGTTCCTGAGGTGTAGTGGAGGACTGGGGTTCTTACCAGTGGGTCCTGAGGTGTAGTGGAGGACTGAGGTTCTTACCAGTGGTTCCTGAGGTGTAGAGGAGGACTGAGGTTCTTACCAGTGGTTCCTGAGGTGTAGTGGAGGACTGGGGTGTAAAGGAGGACCATGGTTCTTACCAGTGGTTCCTGAGGTGTAGATGTAGAGCGCAGGGCTCTTGCTGGTGATGTTGGCCCTGAGGTCAGCTGACAGGGGAGTGTCTGAGGCCTGGGTGATATGTTCTGAGAGGGGGTTGATGCCTTCTACACTGCACTCCTCTGACAAGAGGTACACAGAGATACCCTGCTGTTTTAGTGTAGGGAGAACCTCCTCCACTGCCTCTTTCAGCTCTGTAGGATACAGGGAAGGAGAGAGGGAGAGAGACAGACAGGGAGAGACAGACAGAGGGAGACACACATGTAGAGAGAGACAGACAGGGAGAGACAGACAGAGGGAGACACACATGTAGAGAGAGACAGAGAGAGAGAGACAGGCAGGGAGAGACAGACAGAGGGAGACACACATGTAGAGAGAGACAGAGAGAGAGAGACAGGCAGGGAGAGACAGACAGAGGGAGACACACATGTAGAGAGAGATAGAGAGAGAGAGAGAGAGACAGGCAGGCGATGTTACTCTCGACTCCTTAGACCAGGTTCCCCACCTGGTGCCCTGGAGGTGATTTTATTTGGCCCCCCAAGTTTTCTGAGATGTTTTTTTTTTGGACATAAAATACTAAAAATACCAGCAAATCAGCTTCAAGTGATTTTAATTTTTGGAAATCTGTTGCAATATATTTCCTTTGATAATAGAGAGATAAATATGATCAGATGTAAGCAAGGTTTGAAATAATGTTTTAGTCAAATATATATTTGGGCTTCTTCCAGTCAACTTGCAGTCTACAAATTATTAGTAATTATGTTCAGGTCCTCCATTGAGAAATGCCTGGGGTTTCTACACTACATACCAGAACATTCTATGTCTTGCTGTCAGCCCCTCAGAAGATCAACCTTGAGCAACGTGCCAAATGAGGGCTTATGTTACATTCCTAGTAGAATACATTGCTTATAAAATACAGTATTAAACATTCCAATAGAATACATTCCTTATACATTCCTAATAGACTGGCCAAACCTAGGCATGCATAGCTCACCGCATGATCCTCAAACCAAAGACTGGCCAAACATGTGTTTCTAAAGGTGAATTCATTATTATGTCATTTTAAGTCATTCTTTAAAAAATAAAAAAAATTATACAGCCTAAATTTGAAATGTATAGGCATGTTGTTGTGCTGTTGAAATCCTGAGCGCTCCTGCCAGACTGTAGCGTGTCTCAAATGCTTCACAATTTATTTCTTAAAATAATAATAATAATAATAATAATAATAATAATAATAATAATAATAACAACAATAATAACAATGATAATAATTATAATAATAACGTAATAACAATGATAATAATTATAATAATAATATTAACAACAATAACGATAATATACTAATAACATCAACAATATAACCCAAATAATGTGTTTTCGTTCCTTCTTCCTAGGCTACCTGGCTTGCTTCTGACTGATTTAGAGTTAGTGAGCTGTTTAATAGCCTGTTGAAATGTTTAACATCAATTGATAGTGACAGAATCACACATTACTTCCCACGCAGTACATGTTTTGTGTCCTCCGCTATGGGTTGTAGCGCAGCCCTGTCATAGACACAAACCTAAGATATCAGAGTCACGTCTTTCCATTTTATAGCTAGTTTCTAGTCCTGGTTTTAACTTAACATACCAAGCCCTTCACTCACTGACACCGGGACATTTAAGGAGTACATGGTGACTGAAGGAATTGGCTGAAAAATATATGGATAGAGACTATAATTTTGTCTGTCAAACAAATAGGCCTCGGTCTTATTGCTTGAATATGAAGAAATTGGTTCCAACACAAAACTACTTGTTGTTAGTAGCTTAAAGTCAAATTAAGACTTTTCATCTTTAGGACTCCTAGATTTAGCCAACTTTCAGCACCCATGCGCTGTCCATCTCCTCCTCTACCGCTTCATAATACGGTCAATTATATCCGTGCTAATTCTATGTACATATTTCCAAATTAAATCCAATTACTTGGAATAATGTTGACTGCAAACTGGTTCATGTTAACATATTTAGCAAAGATGGGATGGGTCTACATTTTGTCATTTCGTTTCTGTAAGCCGTTTAACAAACTATAGCGGACAAACGTTGGAGTTGATTCCAATGCAATACATAAAATACACAACTTGAAACAACCACATATTTAGTCACGGAACACGTTCTGATTGGCCAGTGCGGGACCAAGCCACGACACAGGCACAACCCAGCCCTTTCACGCCACAGCCAGCACTGCTCCGGATAAAAATAAAAATAAAATGTATTTAACTAGGCAAGTCAGTTAAGAACAAATTCTTATTTACAATGACGCCTACCCCGGCCAAAACCGGGCGACGCTGGGCCAATTGTGCGCCGCCCTATGGGACTCCCAAAAACGTTCGGATGTGATACAGCCTGGAATCAAAACAGGGGCTGTAGTGACGCCTCTTGCACTGAGATGCAGTGCCTTTAGACCACTGCGCCACTCGGGAGCCCCAGTGAAAAGATAAAAAAGCATTAGACACACCCCCAAACCTATAGCCAGCGTTTAGATTTACCATTGTGCTAAGTGTGTTAATCAATTACAAATTACATGATTCTCCCCCTGCACGAAATGTTAAAATACTAAACCCTCCCAACTAACTGAAATTGAAAAATGACGACCCTCCCCCATTTTCCTCTGGGTAAAAAAAAATGTGTACATTTTGACCACTCCCTAACTAAAAGTCGGGCAAATAGTCTACACGCCAATTGCCTTTGAGAACGGGCAGAAAAGTTTACTTCAACATGTGGGAGGCAAAAAAGACAATATCGGAGTTTAATTCAATAAGGGAAATGCTGAGAAATGGAGAGTTGATTTGGTTAACGGGTAAAAGAAGAAGATAGCAGTACCTGCTATGGTATGTGTGAAGATTGTGAGGCACTATACAAACAGTCACGAGATGGGTTTGTTCAAGTGAACTGTAGCCTACTGTTCAGATGGGTTAAATGGAATCTGACATCTTGGACACTTACTGAATGTCTGTAACCTCTCACATAGCCTTAATATGAACTCCTGCAGAATTAAACATTTCTTGTAGTAAAATTATACATCAAACGTAATAAATGTTTACTCGGGAACAGGAGTGGGGAAATCTGATTTATTTCAGCATCTGGAGAATATAAACGCTCAGATACTGTCTGTAGTAGAGGTGCGATCTTTCAAAGCAGTATTTTAAACCACATAAAATATACATCCAAGCCGAACTGAAAATGTATCAGAAACATGTTGGGTCGTTTTTTCAAAGCTTTATATTTCCTTACAACCGGTCAAATGTATGTCACTTTGAAAAATCTCCCCAGTCCCGAAACTCCGCGAAAGTTGACAGAACATTTTACCGATGTCAGTTAGATTACAGTTTTCCTTCTATTAATCTGGTGAGCAAGGGTTTATTTAATCTATGGCAACATACTGTACAATGACAGAATAGAAGTTGACTAACAAATAGCCTAAACAAATGTCGGAAATTACAAACAGAAACATATATAGCCAGACAGAAAGAAAAAAAATCATGCACAACTTGCAAAAAAAATACAAAATCGCTCGCCTAAAGCACATTTTCTATATTAGTGGTTAAAGGCCTCAGATTTTCACTTTATCTCATTTAGTCAGGCGGTTGTGGATGGGTTATTAGCTACCGCTACTGCGAGCGGTTGTGGGTGAACAAGCAGCTGACCCGGGCACCACTATGGGGAACACATTTCTGATTTCAAGTAGTTTACAGTGAGAGTCGGTCTTACTAATGGAACACACTAGTATAATGATTGCCGTTTAGGGTTTTTGAAATATATACCGTAGGCCTACCCCTAGACTAGTGCCTAGTAGTCTAGAAACACATGCACCCCAACTTTAAGGGTTTCACTAGTTACCTCAGCCCTAAAGTCAAATTTGCTATATGTTTTTTTGGTCTTAATTGAAGGTTAGTCATAAGGTTAACAGTGTGGTAAGGTTAGGTTTCAAATCATATTTTTAATAAGAGAAATTGTAGGAATATGCGGAGTTTAGCCATAATTATGGCTTTGTGGCCGTGGTTACTAGTGACAAACCGACCCTATCCTTTACCTACGCGTGTGTCGTGAACAACATTAGCGTGAGCAAACAGTGGAATTAGTAGGGTCGCCTTCAAAATAAAAGTCCTACATTGAAACTGATGAACATAGTGGAATCCTTACCTGCCGCCGCGATGATCACTTTGGCCCCACAGCATGAGAAACAGTGTAGCAGAGATTTTGACCGTATGTTGAAGTTTAGCAGAGCGGTTGCACAGCCCAGTTTGGCCAGGCCCAGCCAAATCCACGCGTAAGAGGGTTCGTTCCCCATAAAGAGAGCTACCGTGTCCCCCTCTTTTAGATTAGCGTGAGTCTTCAATGCTCTGGCAACCTTGTTACTCTGCTTATCCACCTCGATGTAAGAATGGGATGTCCCCTCAAAATGCAGAAACGTTTTATTCGGTTGTTTCTTCACCGTGTCCAAAAAGCAGTCCAAAATGCTATAGAAAGGATTTTTCTTTTTGTATTTTTGCAGCCTGATTCCAAGTTTGATTGCTCTGAAGATATATGAACAGTCTTGGCCAAAGTATGGATCGAATAACGTTTTCAGAAGAAAGGGCAAAACAGCCAATCCGGCTATGATCGTAAGCCAAATGTACATCTTGAAGCTGCGGGTTACAGACGCCTGTGCCGCTGAGAATTAGAAGGTTGTAGACCTACCTCCAAAAAACGGAACGTTATAAAGTAACAAATGGGTGGCAAAGTTCAATCCGAAATCCCGACCTCGCATAACAAGCAGCCCCTAGTGCAGTGGGCGGTGTACATGTTCTCCCTAATTCCTCCCCCTGTGGGTTGCCAGATTGAGTTTATTGAACATTTAACTGATATTTCACATGAACAAAAAAAAGAAAAGGTCTCTGATATGATCATGAATTATGTACATATGGCTCAAATTAAAATAAACAGTTGATAATCGTCTGTTACTGGCAAGCAGCTGGAAATACCATTTACAAACGTCATTCAATACAGAAAGAATATGGCAACCAATGCCCTGCAACAACCTTTGAGCGAGCCTAGTGGGCGGGCACATCACCCAACCAGTAGTTCGGCACTGATTGGATAAGACTTATGAAAGACCCTTGTGAAAGGAACGCTGGAGTTGTGAGCTAATATTCATTGTGCCATGTGTACAGATGTTGTTGTAGACAGTAAAGTAGCCTAGTAGAGCCTGATTCAGTAGACAGTATAGGAACATAGTAGAGCCTGATTCAGTAGACAGTAGAGGAACATAGTAGAGCCTGATTCAGTAGACAGTAAAATAGCCTAGTATAGCCTGATTCAGTAGACAGTATAGGAACATAGTAGAGCCCAATTCAGTAGACAGTAGAGGAACATAGTAGAGCCCGATTCAGTAGATAGTAGAGCCTGATTCAGTAGAGTAGCATAGTAGAGCCTGATTCAGTAGACAGTAAAATAGCCTAGTAGAGCCTGATTCAGTAGACAGTATAGGAACATAGTAGAGCCCGATTCAGTAGATAGTAGAGCCTGATTCAGTAGAGTAGCATAGTAGAGCCTGATTCAGTAGATAGAGCCTGATTCAGCAGATAGTAGAGTAGCATAGTAGAGCCTGATTCAATAGACAGTAGAGTAGCATAGTAGAGCCTGATTCAGTAGAGTAGCATAGTAGAGCCTGATTCAGTAGACAGTAGAGGAACATAGTAGAGCCTGATTCAGCAGACAGTAGAGGAACATAGTAAGTAGAGCCTGATTCAGTAGAGTAGCATAGTAGAGCCTGATTCAGTAGAGTAGCATAGTAGAGCCTTATTCAGTAGATAGAGCCTGATTCAGCAGATAGTAGAGTAGCATAGTAGAGCCTGATTCAGTAGACAGTAAAGGAACGTAGTAGAGCCTGATTCAGTAGACAGTAGAGGAACATAGTAGAGCCTGATTCAGTAGACAGTAGAGCAGCATAGTAGAGCCTCATTGATATAATACAGATCAATGCAAAATGTGCAGTTAGAAAAACTATTCTTAAATATGGACTTTTACCAAATAGGGCTATCTTCTGTATACCACCGCTACCTTGTCACAACTCAACTGATTGGCTCAAACGCATTAAGAAGTCAAGAAATTCAATTCCACAAATTAAATTAAGGCACACCTGTTAATTGAAATGCATTCCAGGTGACTACCTCATGAAGCTGGTTGAGAGAATGCCATGAGTGTGCAAAGCTGGCAAAGGCAAAAGGTGGCTACTTTAAAGAATCTCAAATATAAAATATATTTTGATTTGTTTAACACTTTCTTGGTTACTACATGATTCCAATGTAGAAAATAGTAACAATAAAAATAAATATGTATGTATGTGTATATATATATATAACATACATACACACACACACATATATACATGCATATATATACAAAAATAAAGAAAAACCCTTGAATTAGGTGTTCTAAAACTTTTGACCGGTAGTGAGTGTGTGTGTGCGCACACACACACACACACACACACACACACACACACACACACACACACACACTCTCTCTCTCTCTACCGGTCAAAAGTTTTAGAACACCTACTCATTCAAGGGTTTTTCTTTATTTTTAAAAACAATTTTCTACATTGTAAAACAAGAGTAAAGATATCAAAACGATGAAATAGCACATATGGAATCACGTAGTAAGCAAAAAAGTGTTACACGAATCAAAATATATTTTATATTTGAGATTCTTCAAAATAGCCACCCTTTGCCTTGATGACAGCTTTGCACACTTGGCATTCTCTCAACCAGTTTCAGCTCGAATGCTTTTCCAACAGGCTTGAAGGAGTTCCCACATATGCTGAGCACTTGTTGGCTGCTTTTCCTTCACTCCGCGGTCCGACTCATCCCAAACCATCTCAATATGGTAGAGGTCGGGGGATTGTGGAGGTCAGGTCATTTGATGCAGCACTCCATCACTCTCCTTCTTGGTAAAATAGCCCTTACACAGCCCGGAGGTGTGTTGGGTCATTGTCCTGTTGAAAAACAAATGATAGTCCCACTAAGCCCAAACCAGATGGGATGGCGTATCGCTGCAGAATGCTGTGGTAGCCATGCTGGTTAAGTATGCCTTGAATTCTAAATAAATCAGACACTGTCACCAGAAAAGCACCCCCACACGATAACACCTCCTCCTCCATGCTTCACGGTGGGAAATACACATGCAGAGGTCATCCGTTCACTAACACCGCGTCTCACAAAGACACGGCGGTTGGAACCAAACTTTCCAATTTGGACTCCAGGCCAAAGAACAAATTTCCACCGGTCTAATGTCCATTGCTCATGTTTCTTGGCCCGAAGCAAGTCTCTTCTTAATTGTGTCCTTTAGTAGTGCTTTCTCTGAACAGTTGATGTTGAAATCTGTCTGTTACTTGAACTCTGTGAAAGCATTTATTCGGGCTGCAATTTCTGAGGCTGGTAACTCTAATGAACTTTCCCTTGAGAGCAGAGGTAACTCTGCTTGAGTGGCTGCTGCCAACACACTGACTCAACTCCAGCCACTTTAATAATGGGAATTGATGGGAAATGATGTAAAATATATCACTAGCCACTTTAAACAATGCTACCTAATATAATGTTTACATACCCTACATTATTCATCTCATATGTATATGTACAGTGCCTTGCGAAAGTATTCGGCCCCCTTGAACTTTGTGACCTTTTGCCACATTTCAGGCTTCAAACATAAAGATATAAAACTGTATTTTTTTGTGAAGAATCAACAACAAGTGGGACACAATCATGAAGTGGAACAACATTTATTGGATATTTCAAACTTTTTTAACAAATCAAAAACTGAAAAATTGGGCGTGCAAAATTATTTAGCCCCTTTACTTTCAGTGCAGCAAACTCTCTCCAGAAGTTCAGTAAGGATCTCTGAATGATCCAATGTTGACCTAAATGACTAATGATGATAAATACAATCCACCTGTGTGTAATCAAGTCTCCGTATAAACGCACCTGCACTGTGATAGTCTCAGAGGTCCGTTAAAAGCGCAGAGAGCATCATGAAGAACAAGAAACACACCAGGCAGGTCCGAGATACTGTTGTGAAGAAGTTTAAAGCCGGATTTGGATACAAAAATATTTCCCAAGCTTTAAACATCCCAAGGAGCACTGTGCAAGCGATAATATTGAAATGGAAGGAGTATCAGACCACTGCAAATCTACCAAGACCTGGCCGTCCCTCTAAACTTTCAGCTCATACAAGGAGAAGACTGATCAGAGATGCAGCCAATAGGCCCATGATCACTCTGGATGAACTGCAGAGATCTACAGCTGAGGTGGGAGACTCTGTCCATAGGACAACAATCAGTCGTATATTGCACAAATCTGGCCTTTATGGAAGAGTGGCAAGAAGAAAGCCATTTCTTAAAGATATCCATACAAAGTGTAGTTTAAAGTTTGCCACACGCCACCTGGGAGACACACCAAACATGTGGAAGAAGGTGCTCTGGTCAGATGAAACCAAAATTGAACTTTTTGGCAACAATGCAAAACGTTATGTTTGGCGTAAAAGCAACACAGCTGAACACACCATCCCCACTGTCAAACATGGTGGTGGCAGCATCATGGTTTGGGCCTGCTTTTCTTCAGCAGGGACAGGGAAGATGGTTAAAATTGATGGGAAGATGGATGGAGCCAAATACAGGACCATTCTGGAAGAAAACCTGATGGAGTCTGCAAAAGACCTGAGACTGGGACGGAGATTTGTCTTCCAACAAGACAATGATCCAAAACATAAAGCAAAATATACAATGGAATGGTTCAAAAATAAACATATCCAGGTGTTAGAATGGCCAAGTCAAAGTCCAGACCTGAATCCAATCGAGAATCTGTGGAAAGAACTGAAAACTGCTGTTCACAAATGCTCTCCATCCAACCTCACTGAGCTCGAGCTGTTTTGCAAGGAGGAATGGGAAAACATTTCAGTCTCTCGATGTGCAAAACTGATAGAGACATACCCCAAGCGACTTACAGCTGTAATCGCAGCAAAAGGTGGCGCTACAAAGTATTAACTTAAGGGGGCTGAATAATTTTGCACGCCCAATTTTTCAGTTTTTGATTTGTTAAAAAAGTTTGAAATATCCAATAAATGTCGTTCCACTTCATGATTGTGTCCCACTTGTTGTTGATTCTTCACAAAAAAATACAGTTTTATATCTTTATGTTTGAAGCCTGAAATGTGGCAAACGGTCGCAAAGTTCAAGGGGGCCGAATACTTTCGCAAGGCACTGTATATACTGTACTCTATATCATCTACTGCATCTTTATGTAATACATTTATCACTAGCCACTTTAACTATGCCACTTTGTTTACATACTCATCTCATATGTATATACTGTACTCAATACCATCTACTGTATCTTGCCTATGCCGCTCTGTCTATAAGACAGTAGTTTTGGAATTGTTAGTTATATTACTTGTTGGTTATTAATGCATTGGCGGAACTGGAAGCACAAGCATTTCGCTACACTCGCATTAACATCTGCTAACCATGTGTATGTGACAAATAAAATTTGATTTTATTTGATTTTAACTCTGGGTCTTCCTTTCCTGTGGTGGTCCTCATGAGAGCCAGTTTCGTCATAGTGCTGGATGGTTTAGAAACTTTAGAAGTTCTTGAAATGTTCCATATTGACTGACCTCCATGTCTTACAGTAATGATGGACTGTCATTTATCTTTGCTTATTTGAGCTGTTCTTGCCATAATATGGACTTGGTCTTTTACCAAATAGGGCTGTCTTCTGTATAAACACCCCCCCCCCCCCCTACTTTATCACAACACAACTGATTGGCTCAAAAGCATTAAGGAAAGAAATTCCACAAATTAACTTTTAACAAGGCACACCTGTACTCCCCCCCCCACCCGTGGGAGGTGGAATGTCGAAGACACTGGGATGTGCAATATGTCTTTCATTGGCATTTTTTTCTGGGAAATAGAGACTTTGAACTGTTGACGAGTTAATAGAACCCTTTTTATTACAGTCCACATCAGTAAGATCTAAACGAAAAGTTATTATAAATTACATTAAAGCAACATCATTTATATTATAAAGAACTGTATTTTGTTACATGCACAGCATATCTCACAACCTTGATATAAAAAATAGTTTAATTTAGAAAAACAAAAATAACAAAAATCCTTCAGTACAAATAAAAGTCCATTAAAAGAACACAAGACACACAGACAGAAGAAGTGTAACATTTTAGAAACGTGGAAATCATTGACTAGAGCGAAGCCAGATCACACAAGGCTTGTATCCTACTACGTATTCATCCGTTCTGGAAGGCACATTCACTGCACACCACAACCTAAGACAGCTATTGGTCCTAACACACATGAACACGAGGTTTACTTGTACACGTTTGTGGCAATTTAGAATTACCGTGGCGTAATGATGGCCGCGCCGTAATGATGGCCCCGACGTAATGATGACCCCGGCGTAATGATGGCCCCGGCGTAATGATGGCCCCGGCGTAATGGTGGCCCCGGCGTAATGGTGGCCCCGGCGTAATGGTGACCCCGGCGTAATGATGGCCCCGGCGTAATGATGGCCCCGGCGTAATGATGGCCCCGGCGTAATGATGGCCCCGGCGTAATGATGACCCCGGCGTAATGATGACCCCGGCGTAATGATGACCCCGGCGTAACGATGACCCCGGCGTAACGATGACCCCGGCGTAATGATGACCCCGGCGTAACGATGACCCCGGCGTAACGATGACCCCGGCGTAACGATGACCCCGGCGTAATGATGACCTCAGTCATTTCCCACATTATATCACGTGGGGCGGTTGGTAGCCTAGCGGTTAAGACCGTTCGAATCGCCGAGCCGACGAGGTGAAAAATCTGTCGATGTGCTCTTGAGCGAGTCACTTAAACCGAACTTCTCCTGTAAAAGTCTCTCTGGATCAGAGCGTCTGCTAAATGACTCAAATATTAATGTAAAACTGAACCAAAATACAAAAATTCAAGACACTGAAATCTCCACTAGCTCCATTTCCTCCCTTTTCTAAGAACAGTGTCATGCAGAGTCTTTGGACTGTTCGCTCTTATTGTCGATGAGAGAATGGACCGTCAAAACCACCGTCCTGCTGTTGACTCCGCTTCAGCTCAGAGAACAGACTCTTAGAACACAGCCGGTTCTGGAACTGGTTCTGATTCTGCCAGTCCCCCTCAGAGCCAGGGACAGGCTCTCTGTAGCTTGATCTACTACTACCAGTCTTCATACTGGGGACAGACTGAGTTAAAGCTTTGGTCTGAGGCGGGACACTGGGGAAAGTCGAGGCTTTGGCGCAAGACTGAACATTGACGATGTCTTTGTAAACTGTCACGTCAGAGTTGTCAGTGGTGAGGTCATCAGCTGAAGAAGGTCCACGCAAAGGGAACGGTTTCACAGTTTCCATTTTTCTGCCTGGGTGAGAGGAAACTGCGGGGACGTGGCGGCCATCTTGGGACCCATTACTGGACAAACTCCAATCACTTGATCCTCCTTCATCTCTAACGGGAAGCTCCTCCTGGACCAGGAAGGGTTTAGTGTTACTACGGTGACACAGGAAGTTGTCATCGTCTGATCTCCCCGACTCCGCCCCCTGCAGGTACAGCTCCCTGCTGGTCTGGGTCCTCAGAGTAACGTTAGTAAAATCACCACGGTAACAGTCGAGGGAGGTTTGACCAATTTGATGAGAGGATTTGTGAGGAGGAAGTGAGAGGAAGAGTCCCGGAGAGACATGGGGTTTCCTAAGCAAGTTTGCAGGGGCTCCTTTCTCCTTTCCATTGGTCAGGAGGTTCAGGTGGGTGGGTTTACTCACAGGCCTAGTATTCCAGGTGGTGTTGGCTGCAGCTGACGTGGTTTTGGAGTCAGGCTCAGAGGACCTCTTGGCCTTCAGGATCCTCCCCTCGTCACCACTGGACATGGTGATCTCAGGGAAGTGGCTAGCTGGACATGGGGTTTTATTAGGAGAACCTGACGCGTTGCCTGGATGGTTGTCAGTAGCGGCCTCTGTCTTTGATGACGAGACTGTTGATACAAGAGATCATTTGGAACAATCAATCTTTTATATATATATATATATATATATATATATATATATATATATATATTTTTTTTTACATCAACAGTTGTCACAAACTCCCTAGAAGAACGATTCCATTTGATGATCCTGTACCCTGTTTACTTTCATCTTATATTAAAATCAACAAGGTCTTACCCGGTAAGCTGTGGCTCTTTCCCGTTTTCCTCTTGGTAGGGGTCTCCAACACTTTGGCCATGGCTGCCAGCTTACTCGCAGCATTAATTATTTTCTTCTCAGCCCTGAAGAGGAAGGAAAGGGAGGATACACTTAGCCTTAATATAACCTTTAATCCCAAATCAACCGCTACCCCCTGGGCACCAGTAGAGATCTGAGAGGATTGGACAGGTGAATGCAGGTGTATGCAGCATACCCGGTGGCCTGCCCCCCGTCCTCTAGAAGTTCCTGTAGACAGGTGAGGTAGTAGCGTCTCATCTTCCTGGCTGTGTCCTGCCTCTCTCTCAGCACCTCGACACGGATCATCTCCGCTGCTCGCTCCTTACTCTCCTTGAGGTAGCGTAGCATGTCACCTAGAGAATGAAACATCATGGTACATAATGAGAGGCCTGCAGCATGTCCATTGTCTAAGACCATTCCCACTTCAACTGGTGGTGGGTTTCTTTCCAGCCTTTTGTAGCTAAAAGTAGTGCGTTTATTTCACTCACCTCTGATTTTCTCAACAGCCTTCATGTACTGCTCCCTCATCTCTTCAAGGCCAGCATGGAGACTCTGCTCCATGTCTGTACCCCTGCGGTGAACAGTTATTCATTTAGAACATTCATTTGGTTACCAGTGACTTCGCATCCGACTAGAGATATTCAATATGGATGAGTCAAAAAATATATAAATATTGTTTACGTACCCAGAGGATTCTTTGGCTGCAGAGCTTTTCAATTCTTCAAGTTTCTGCAGGTTGTCCTCTTTTTCTTTCCGTAGGGCCACCTCGTGCTCAACTACAAATAGAGGGAGGGAGGGAGGGAGGTGTGTGTGGGAAGGGGGGCGGGGGGCAAGGAAGGACACGGAATTAGACTCACACTCAGGCAATCGATGATCAATTTATCACTTGATGCAATCCTTTTTGTGAGCCTCAACACTAGAACTGCCAAAACCGCCAAAACTAGAACCACTAGAACCGTCAATAACTTAATTTCAATAAAAACCTTGAACCCACCCGTCCCGGGCTTTTTCTAAATATGTAGAATAGCCGGGCCTCGAACGAGTACAAATAGCCGCCAGTCTAATAAATACATAAAAAAAAATACACAACCACGTAGAAATCCATTAATATTTTGTTTAGGAAGGTCATAAAAAACATTAAAACAATACAACTTATTTAAAAATAACCCAAAAAACGTGTTTTGGTTGTATTCATCTGTGCTTAATATCAGAGACTATGGCTGCTCCATGCTAATGAAATGAACTTATTGATTTAGTAGTCATCACAGGCCTATATACCCCTGCCCTACCACAGTAAAACGCATATATATTTTACAGTAAGACTATAACAGAACCGAACAAAATGGAAAGGAGATTTTTTTCCCCTAATGGCTATTGCCGATTGTCGCCAATACAGACTCGGGTACTTTAACAATGAGATATTTGACAGAGACCATCCAAGCAATTTGTAGAGTTGTTTTTGGTTAAAAAACAACAACAACAAAAAACAGGTTCATTAGGAACCTTGGAATCGGCTCCTTCAGATAGGGTATAGCAATGACAACGTCTGGCCTGCATGGACCTCTGTAGGACGATATGGATAAAGTGCTGTTAGCTTAGCGCCATTCCCATCTTTGTTTATCAGTGTCTTCATTCTCAATTCGATTAGATTGTCTCCCATCACACTAGTGTCAATTTAAATGTCGTCGTTAGACCACAACTAATATTATTATTATTATTCATTTCAATATAGTTTAGTAAGAGCATCTGTTGTCTTACAGCCCGAAAAATACACTACCGTCTTATTTTAACAGTTACAGTCTATGTGCTTCTGGATCAAATCAATACATTTTCTGACTGATTAGAATACACATTTGGTTTCCAGAGATTTCTTAGGATCTATTTTAACATAATAAATGCATTAATTTAGCCAATTTATTATGGAATATCAATGGAAATATCCAAAAAGTTCAGAATGACCGTCATGGCCATTCTGGTAGTTTTTACAACCCTGGCTCCTACAACCTGGGCACGTCTAACCAATTATTTCAGATCTGAATGACGTAAGCAATATGGTCATATTTCTCCTTTTCTCTTTTGACAGGCTAGGTGAAAGATTTCCCAAATAGTGTACACCTATCGAGTCCTGTTAGATCTGTAGACGCCTCCTAAATACCCAAGGCAGCGTTTCCCAAACTTGGTCCTGGGGCCCTCTAGGGGTACACCTTTCGGTTTTTACCCATAGCCCTACAGAGCTGATTCAAATAATCAAAAGTTGATAATAAGTTGATCATTTGAATCAGCTGTGTAGCGCTAGGGCAAAAAACAAAAAATGTACACCCCCTTTAATTCCCCAAGTCCAGGATGAAGAACCACTGGCCTAAGGAATAGGGGCCAAGGGTTGATTTGGGATTCAACGGGGAGTTTGTTACCTTTGAGGCACTGCATTGAGGCCTTGTGGTCTTTGACGGTCATCTGTAGCTGTCTGCAGGCCTTCTCGAGATGCCTCTGGAGGTCCCGACTCCTCTTCTGCAGCTCGGACACGGTCTCAGCACACCGCTTCCCACAACCACCCTCTTCCGTCTTCTGAGCAGTGGAGCCTGAATAAGTGGAAGAACAACATATTAAAATCTGACTTTTAAATGTTTTTTCTCTCTCACTCAAATTTGGAGTTCAATTCCACATGGAATCATATACACACTGTACTGTAGGTTTCTGTGGATAACAGTGGGTTTCTGTGGGTTTCTGAGGATAACAGTGGGTTTCTGAGGATAACAGTGGGTTTCTGTGGATAACAGTGGGTTACAGTGGGTTTCTGAGGATAACAGTGGGTTTCTGAGGATAACAGTGGGTTTCTGAGGATAACAGTGGGTTTCTGTGGGTTTCTGTGGATAACAGTATGTTTCTGTGGGTTTCTGAGGATAACAGTGGGTTTCTGAGGATAACAGTGGGTTTCTGAGGATAACAGTGGGTTTCTGTGGGTTTCTGTGGATAACAGTGGGTTTCTGAGGATAACGGTGGGTTACAGTGGGTTTCTGTGGATAACAGTGGGTTACAGTGGGTTTCTGTGGATAACAGTGGGTTACAGTGGGTTTCTGTGGATAACAGTGGGTTTCTGTGGATAACAGTGGGTTTCTGTGGATAACAGTGGGTTTCTGTGGGTTTCTGTGGATAACAGTGGGTTTCTGTGGATAACAGTGGGTTTCTGTGGATATTTCTGTGGATAACAGTGGGTTTCTGTGGATAACAGTGGGTTTCTGTGGATAACAGTGGGCTACAGTGGGTTTCTGTGGATAACAGTGGGTTACAGTGGGTTTCTGTGGATAACAGTGGGTTTCTATGGATAACAGTGTGTTTCTGTGGATAACAGTGTCTGCCACATTCCATTCACAGTACATCGGTGAATAGAGAAGACTTGAGAAGAAACATACTATGAATCTGTTTGAGTTCTTTCTCATGACGCTCCTGAGTTTCCTTCAGCACCCGGCCAAGCCTCTCCTCACTGATCTGTAGAACAACATGGAATTAGTATTAGTCAGACCCGGGTCAGAGAGTCACCTCGAGATTAAACTATCGATGTCTTACACAATACAGAACCCCTGCTTCCATGTCACGGCTCTAAAGTCTAATGATACTAGTTATCACACTGTCGGTAGAATGTGAGAGAGAGAGCGAAGGGAAAAGAGAAGGAGAAAGAGAGAGACAGCCACCTTCTTCAACTCCTTCTTGGCCTGGGCAACAGCTTTAAAGAGGAGGTCTTTACAGGTAGACATGAGGAGTTCTCTGACGTTCCCGCTGGCTCTCCCCCTCCCCTCCACCTCTCCTCCGTTCTCCTTCTCTTTGTAGGCTCCTCCTCTGAGGAGCACAGACTGCACCTCCTTCAGCCCAGCCTTAAGCTCCCGGAGCACCTCCTCACGTTCCTCCGCTCTTCCCTGGCTCCTCTCCTCCTTGCCCCTCCTATCCTCCTGCCTCTTCCAGTCCTCCTCTCGGTTCCTCAGAGCCTGTTGCAGCTCAGCCTCCGTCTGCAAAAGGAGCTCTTTCCTCTGGCGCTCCGCCTCCCCATTCGCCTCCTTCCGCACATCCTTCTGCGCCTGTTTCAGCTTCTCCTCCTGGAAGGCCTGCAGGGAGGAGATCTCCTGCTGTTTCTCTCTGTTCCAGGAGGCTCTGGCTGCAAGTAGCTCGGCTTTCAGCAGGGCAGCCTTCTCCTCCCTCTCATGGTCAAGCTGACTTTGCAGATCATCCACCTGGCTCTGCAGATGTGCCACCTCCTCCACCTCGGTCTTCAGGTCCTCCTCCAGCTGCCTCCAACGCCGCACCTCCTCTTGGAGCTCCTCAACCCTCTGGTCTCCTCCTGCTCCTCCCTGCTCGTCCTCTTCCGAACTCCTCAGCCTCTCCTCTGCTTCCCTCAGGGCTAGGGACACCTGACACAATCAGAGAGAAACTAGAACTACAAGATGCTTTGGAGTGAAGCAGATGTTACCATCTGACTACTGGGATTAAGTTAGTTAAAAGGACCATTTCACCGCTAATCTTTCAATTCATTCATTGTTTAGATGTTAAATACTGTATAACTTAGCGACAAAGATATGTATTTTATCCAGGGATGATGTTAAATACTGTATAACTTAGCGACAAAGATGATTTGTATTTTATCCAGGGGTGATGTTAAATACTGTATAACTTAGCGACAAAGATGATATGTATTTTATCCAGGGATGATGTTAAATACTGTATAACTTAGCGACAAAGATGATATGTATTTTATCCAGGGGTGATGTTAAATACTGTATAACTTAGCGACAAGAGATGAATAGTCTCTCCAATATAAGCAACATTCAAACTGATTCAGACAAGAAACACAGAAAAACACAGTGAAACAGTGACGGTCAGTTGTACCCGTTGTTGAACATGTTTCTCCTGTTCTTTCTCCCACTTTTCTCGTTCTCTCTGGAGCGCTGCCTTATACTCCGGCAGAGTGGGGAGATCCTGGAGCCAGCGGCTGTAGGCTCTGCTTATCGCTCCTTCAACCTGTAGGGGACAAATCAGAGAGACATTCACGAAGCGTCTTAAGAGTAGAGGAGTGCTGATTTTAGGATCAGTTTTGCCTTTTAGATGAGAATGAATAAGACGACATGGACAGGAGGGATCTGATCCAAGATCAGGGGGTGTGTATTCACTAGGAACCAAAAACGAAGCAAACAGGGAGGGACATACTTTTGTTCATGTAGTGTATGTGGACACCTGCTCGTCAAACATCTCATTCCAAAATCGTGGGCGTTAATATGGAGTTGGTCCCGCCTTTGCTGTTATAACAGCCTCCACTCTTCTGGGAAGGCTTTCCACTAGATGCGGGACTTGCTTCCATTCAGCCACATGAACATTAGTGAGGTCGGGCACTGATTTTGGACGACTAGGCCTGGCTCGCAGTCGGCGTTCCAATTCATCCCAAAGGTGTTCGATGGGGTTGAAGTCAGGGCTCTGTGCAGGCCAGTCAAGTTCTTCCACATCGATCGACAAACCATTTCTGTATGGACCTCACTTTGTGCACGAGGCCATTGTCATGCTGAAACAGGAAAGGGCCTTCCCCAAACTGTTGCCACAAAGTTGGAGGCACAGAATCGTCTAGAATGTCCCTGTATGCTGTAACATTAACATTCCTCTTCACTGGAACTGAAGCGCCCCAACCATGAAAAACTGCCCCCAACACTCTTGCTTAAAATCATTAGGAGCTAAAAGTAGTCAGTTAACTAACTGGTCAGTCAAGTCATATTGGGAGGGATTACATTGCCACCTTCTGGATCAGAAGTAATGTTGCCAACACCGGGTTTAAATTTATTAGGAGCTATAAGTCAACTCATCATTCTTCATTTTAGAATAAGGCTGTAACGTAACAAAATGAGGAAAAAAGTCAAGGGGTCTGAATACTTTCTGAATGTTTTTACTGTGTAAGTCTATGGAAGGGGGTGAGAACCATGAGCCTCCTAGGTTTTGTATTGAAGTCAATGTACCCAGAGGAGGACGGAAGCTAGCTGTCCTCCCAGACCATTATTCCTCCTCCAACAAACTTTTCAGTTGGCACTACGCATTCAGGAAAGTAGCGCACTATGGGCTTCCACCAAACACAGACTTGCCCGTCGGACTGCCAGATGGGTGATTCATCACTCCAGAGGACGCGTTTCCTCTGGTCCAGAGTCCAATGGTGACGAACAGTTCTTGTATTGACGTTGCTTCCAGAGGCAGTTTAGAACTCAGTAGTGTGTGTTGTAACCGAGGACAGATCATTTTTTACGCGCTGCGTGCTTCAGCACTCAGAGATCTGGTTCTGTGAGCTTGTGTGGCCTACCACTTCACGGCTGAGCCGTTGTTGCTCCTAGACGTTTCCACTTCACAATAGCAGCACTTACAGTTGACCGGGACAGCTCTACCAGGGCAGATATTTAACAAAACTGACATCCTACGACGGTGCCACGTTGAAAGTCACTGAGCTCTTCAGTGAGGCCATTCTACTGCCAATGTTTGTCTATGGTGATTGCATGGCTGTGCGCTTGATTTTACACATCTGTCATCAACGGGTGTGGCTGAAATAGCCAAATCCATTAATTTGAAGGGGTGTCCACGTCATTTTGTATCTATAGCGTACCTGAATGTGTCCGATAGAAACTTGGTTTTCAGTTTGGAGTTAACGGTTTCCAAAGCAAAAGGTCTTGGACTAATGATTACGCTGCAGCGCTACTTCCCTGAGACGCTCGATTAATATGGAGCCAACTCTGTTATAGTCAGTTAGGGCCAATGTCCCTCCCCTCTGTCCCGACCTGGGCTCCAATGTTACAGAGTAGGTCCCGACCTGGGCTCCAATGTTACAGAGTAGGTCCCGTTCTGGGCTCCAATGTTACAGAGTAGGTCCCGTTCTGGGCTCCAATGTTACAGAGTAGATCCCTCCCTCCCTGTCCCGACCTGGGCTCCAATGTTACAGAGTAGATCCCTCCCTCCCTGTCCCGACCTGGGCTCCAATGTTACAGAGTAGATCCCTCCCCTCTGTCCCGACCTGGGCTCCAATGTTACAGAGTAGATCCCTCCCTCCCTGTCCCAGGCTCCAACCAGGGATCACTCAAGAAGCACCATCAACACCACTGACCCAGAAAAGCCACGGCACAGGCATTTGATTTCCCATGAACACACCTCACAAGTGGATAGGTCTCGCATGCAAAAAACATGGCGATGTGATCACCCGTATAACTAAAAGATGAAAACATAGAACTCAGATAGAAGTGTTGAAGGGTCCCTCCCCCTGACCTGTTTGGACATGTCCTCCAAGTGTTTCTCCTGTAGTTCTTTCTGGATTCGTTTCCCAGCATCCTCCACTGCTCTGCGTCGTGCCGTGTCTGCCTCTCGCTGCAGCTGGAGCCTCTGTTCCCGGAGCCTGTGGTAGCAGTAGTAGTAGTGGTGGTAGTGGTAGTAGTAGTAGTGGTAGTAGTGGTAGTAGTAGTGGTATTAGTAGTGGTAGTAGTAGTAGTAGTAGTAGTAGTTATTGGTTGTTCACAGTCATATACATCCTATGCTTCTCATTGGAGCCAAGGGCTTGAGTCAAGCAAGTCAATCAATCACACTGATTTGTACACAATTTACAACCATAGATTGTCATGAAGAAAATAAATCCTACTATAATCACAATTATTTCAACAGAATGTGTAAAATACCTGGTGTCCAGCTCCTCCATAGTGCAGCCTGGAGCAGCCTCGGTCCTCTCAGGGCTAGGTGTCCGACAGGCCTTCCCCTCCTCAATTAGGTCCGTCTGAGACTCCTGGGTATCTGTGGGTCTCGGTCCTCTGGCGTCTGCTACGGCTGCCTCCAGCCTCTGAGTCCAGGACCTGTCCATCTTCACAGGGGGGGGGGGGGGGGGGAGACACGAATAATTCCATATAAAACCGATTAATTAACCGATTGCCATTTAGTCGTGTAAACAGGTTACTCTGCTTATCTGCGTACGGTCATAATCGGACGTAAACACACACGGATAAAAAAGACCTGGTTTTCAGAGTAATCTTTCAAATGATTAGGACATGTAAAACAGCTTCGTAGGTGTTGGGAGGGGGTTATTTCATCTACCGCATGGTGTTCACATCAGCAGCGCAAGCCTCCCCGCTCACGGGCGAGTGAAGTGAGTTCGGGGGAGAAAAAAAATGAAAGTATGGATCTTAGAAGTAGTTCACATACAAAACTTTATATGTCCAAACTCAGAATCAAATCCGCTTCCCCCAAAAAAAGAACATGGTCGCTGTGCTAGAACGGTTATTTAGATCGGCGATTTTCTACATTTATCAATGTGTCCCATAAGGTAGTTTGATTTCCATGTTTTATTTAATTTTTTTTACCTTTATTTAACCAGGCAAGTCAGTTAAGAACAAATTCTTATTTACAATGACAGCCTACCGGGGAACAGTGGGGAACTGCCTGTTCAGGGACAGAACGACAGATATGTACCTTGTCAGCTCGGGGGATTTGAACTAGCAACCTTCCGGTTACTAGTCCAACGCTCTAACCACTAGGCTACCCTGCCGCCTCTACACTCTAACCACTAGGCTACCCTGCCGCCTCTACACTCTAACCACTAGGCTACCTGCCACCTCTACACTCTAACCACTCTATACTCTAACCACTAGGCTACCTGCCGCCCCTCCACTCTAACCACTAGGCTACCTGCCGCCTCTACACTCTAACCACTAGGCTACCCTGCCGCCTCTACACTCTAACCACTCTATACTCTAACCACTAGGCTACCTGCCGCCCCTCCACTCTAACCACTAGGCTACCTGCCGCCTCTACACTCTAACCACTAGGCTACCTGCCACCTCTACACTCTAACCACTCTACACTCTAACCACTAGGCTACCTGCCGCCCATGTAAACAGGATTATTAGGTTAAAAATCGTTTTTCTTGCAATGCATTGTCAATATTTCAAATCAAACTATTTATATTAAATCTGACTATTCACAATAAATGGTATTATCGTGTGCATGTAACCGTACTAAATAATAGATCAGCAAGAAAAGTAGCATAACGTATTGGTTTTTGGTTTAGGAGGGGGAGATCAAATGCAGGAACACGTCCAATAAAACATAACCCCGATTATCACCTCTAGTCCCCCATTAAATCTGACATACTATATTTCATAGTACATTCTGTATATATATTTTAATAAATCTTTCATGCTCGATTAGAAAAATATTGACATACAGTGTTTCCTTCGGGAAAGTATTCAGACCCCTTGACCTTTTCCACATTTTTATAGGTTACAGCCTTATTCTAATATTGATTAAAATGTTTCCCCCTGTTAATTTACACACAATACCTCAAAAGCAAAAACAGATTGACATTTTTGCTCATATATTACAAATAAAACTGAAATATCACATTTACATAAGTATTCAGACCCTTTACTCAGTACTTTGTTGAAGCACCTTTGGCAGCGATTACAACCTCAAGTGTTCTTGGCTATGATGCTACAAGCTTGGCACACCTGTATTTGGAGAGTTTCTCTCATTCTTCTCAGCAGATCCTCTCAAGCTCTGTCATATTGGATGGGGAGCATCACAACGCAGCTATTTTCAGGTCTCTCCAGAGATGTTAGATTGGGTTCAAGTCCGGGCTCTGGCTGGGCCACTCAAGGACATTCAGAGACTTGTCCCGAAGCCACTCCTGCTTTGTTTTTAGGGTCATTGTCCTGTTGAAAGGGTAAACTGCGCCCCAGTATGAGGTCCTGAGCGCTCTGGAGCAGGTTTTCATTAAAGATCTCTGTACTTCGCTCTGTTCATCTTTGCCTCGATCCTGACTATAAGCATTTCGCTACACTTGCAATAACATCTGCTAACCATGTGTATGTGACCAATAAAATTTGATATGACTAGTCTCCCAGTCCCTGCCGCTGAAAAACATCCCGACAGCATGATGCTGCCACCACCATGCTTCACCGTAGGGATGGTGCCAGGTTTCCTCCAGACATGATGCTCGGCATTCAGGCCAAAGAGTTCACTCTTGGTTTCATCAGACCAGAGCATCTTGTTTCTCATGGTCTGAGAGTCTCTAGGTGCCTTTTGGCAAACTCCATGGGGGCTGTCATGTGCCTTTTACTGAGGAGTGGCTTCAGTCTGACCACTCTACCATAAAGACCTGATTGGTGGAGTGCTGCAGAGATGGTTGTCATTCTGGAAGGTTCTCCCATCTCCACAGAGGAACTCTAGAGCTCTGTCAGAGTGACCATCGGGTTCTTGGTCACCTCCCTGACCAAGGCCCTTCACCCCCGATTGCTCAGTTTGGCCGAGCAGCCAGATCTAGGAAGAGTCTTGGTGGTTCCAAACTTCCTCCATTTAAGAATGATGGGAGGCCACTGTGTTCTTGGGGACCTTCAATACTGCAGAATTTTTTTGGTTCCCTTTCTCAGATCTGTGCCTCAACACAATCCTGTCTCGGAGCTCTGTGGACAACTCCTTTGACCTCATGGCTTGGTTTTTGCTCTGACATGCACTGTCAATTGTGGGACCTTATATAGACAGGTGTGTGCCTTTCCAAATCATGTCCAATCAATTGAATTTACCACAGGTGGACTCCAATCAAGTTGTAGAAACATCAAGGATGATCAATGGAAACAGGATGGACCTGAGCTCAATTTCAAGTCTCAAAGCAAAGGGTCTGAATACTTATGTAAAAAGGTATATGTTTTATATTTTTAATACATTTGCAAAAATGTCTAAAAACCTGTTTTCGCTTGGTCACCGGGTATTATGTGTACATTAACAAATTATTTTTATTTTATCCAATTTAGAATAAAGCTGTAACGTAACAAAATGTGGAAAAAGTCAAGGGGTCTGAATACTTTCCGAAAGCACTGTAGCAGTGTGTGTGTGTGTGTATATACACAAAAATATAAACAACAATTAAGGTGTTGGTCCCATGTTTCATGACCTGAAATAAAAGATCCCAGAAATGTTCCATACGCACAAAACGCTTATTTCTCTGAAATGTTGTGCACAAATTTTTTACATCCCTGTTAGTGAACATTTCTCCTTTGTCAAGATAATCCATCCACCTGACATGTGTGGAATATCAAGAAACTGATTAAACAGCATGATCATTACACAGGTGTACCTTGTGCTGGGGACAATAAAAGGCCACTCTAAAATGTGCCGTTTTGACACACAACGTCTCAAGTTGAGGGAGTGGGCAATTGACCTGCTGACTGCAGGAATGTCCACCAGAGCGTTTGCCAGATGATTGAATGGTAATTTCTCTACCATAAGCCGCCTCCAATGTCATTTTAGAGAATTTGGTAGTACATCCAACCCGGCCACACAACCACAGAACACGTGTATCCAGATTAAAGGCATGCCCTATAGATTAAAGGCATGCCCTATAGATTAAAGGCATGCCCTATAGATTAAAGGCACGCCCTATAGATTAAAGGCACGCCCTATAGATTAAAGGCATGCCCTATAGATTAAAGGCACGCCCTATAGATTAAAGGCACGCCCTATAGATTAAAGGCACGCCCTACAGATTAAAGGCACGCCCTACAGATTAAAGGCACGCCCTATAGATTAAAGGCATGCCCTATAGATTAAAGGCACGCCCTATAGATTAAAGGCACGCCCTACAGATTAAAGGCATGCCCTACAGATTAAAGGCATGCCCTACAGATTGGAACCAATGTCTAAGTAGCTGAACCAGTTTGTCACTCGTGAAAGTGACAAACTGATACGTTTTCGCGACACGACCGCTAGACCAGATGACGTGTTTCTGCACACGCTAGCTAACGTCGCCTAGAAAAGGTGATTGGGGATTTATATTGGAGAAGCAGTTTCTGCCCATCTTCACACTCTACTGTCATTGGCTGTATCCGGTGAATATGACAAATACACTTTGATTAGATTTTTTTTTGTCCATGGGGTGGCAGAACCGATCCATTCATAAAGTAAAGACCGAGCTACAGATGGAACACAAGACAACTACTACCTCCTCCTTCTCCTCAGTCCATGTTGCCTTGGCCTTGGTCAGCTGGGTTTGGAGCTCTTGTCTGAGCTCCTTGTCCTTCTCTTGAGACCACAGGGCTCTGAGCTTGGTGACGTTCTCCTGATGGTGTTTCTCCAGGTCTGATCTCAGCTTCTCCAGAGCAGCCCTGCTCTCGTCGAGAGTTTTCAGCTGAGAAAGGGATGCAAATCGTCAAAAAAAGCAATTTTCAATTAATTATTCGCTTGAGGTGGAAACTTTTCACGGAGATCAGAAAACAGCCCTTATTACCCTTCTAGGGAACGTTCCGGCCGCGGGCCCCCTGGGAACGTTCCAGCCGCGGGCCCTTATCAATTTTGAATTGGGATTTCAAGCTGCATGTGAAGGTTCATGACCTGGCCTTTTATTTAATAACTAGACAAGTCAGTCACCCGACCTCAATCCAATTGAGATGGTTTGGGATGGGTCGGACAGCCGAGTGAAGGAAAAGCAGCCAACAAGTGCTCAGCATATGTGGCAACTCCTTCAAGACTGCTGGAAAAGCATTCCAGGTGAAGCTGGTTGAGAGAATGCCAAGAGTGTGCAAAGCTGTCATCAAGTTAAAGGTGGCTGCTTTGAAGAATCTAAAATATATTTATTTGTTGAACACTTTTTTGGTTACTACATGATTCCATATGTGTTATTTCATAGTTTTGACGTCTTCACTATTATTCTACAATGTAGAAAATAGTAAAAGTACACAAAACCCATTGAATGAGTAGGTGTGTCCAAACTTTTGACTGGTACTCTATGGCCTATATTAAATCAAAGAAACGACTCATATCTCCCTTTACACTGATTACATTTTGATGTACCCATCTGACATTGCCAACTCCGTTCAAGTCCTTGGCGTCTTTGAAGAATTTGGTTATTTTACAAACTACAAGATGAATTGGTCTAAGTCTATCGCAATGCCATTAAAACGCCACAAAAAAATTGTCAATTTACCATCATCACATCTCTTGAATGTCACGACTTTACTTACCTGGGCATTCAGATCAGACCCGCCCACCCACCCTCATCATTGGTGGCATTCAGATCAGACCCGCCCACCCACCCTCATCATTGGTGGCATTCAGATCAGACCCGCCCACCCACCCACCCTCATCATTGGTGGCATTCAGATCAGACCCGCCCACCCACCCTCATCATTGGTGGCATTCAGACCCACCCACCCACCCTCATCATTGGTGACAACTTTAGTGCATCCCGCGTGAAAATACACCCCCCCCCCCCCCCCCCCCCCCCAAAAAAAAAAAAATCAATTGGTCCCCCTGTATGTCAGTCTCCACAGACGAGTGTCGCCCCCCCCCCCCCCCCCAACAAAATTATATTCTGCCCTGCGTTAATTGTATTTTTTCAATGCTTCCTGTTTCACCCTCCTCTTAACGTCTTTAAGGACATTAGAAGCCTTGTGTAGAAACTTCATTTGTAATGAAAAAAGGTCCCGAAAATCAGACGTTCCACTTTAACACGTCCAAAACGGTTAGAGTGTAGAGGCGGCAAGTAGCCTAGTGGTTAGAGGGTAGAGGTGGCAGGGTAGCCTAGTGGTTAGAGTGTTGAGGCGGCAGGGTAGCCTAGTGGTTAGAGTGTAGAGGTGGCAGGGTAGCCTAGTGGTTAGAGTGTAGAGGTGTCAGGGTAGCCTAGTGGTTAGAGTGTAGAGGTGTCAGGGTAGCCTAGTGGTTAGAGTGTAGAGGTGTCAGGGTAGCCTAGTGGTTAGAGTGTAGAGGTGTCAGGGTAGCCTAGTGGTTAGAGTGTAGAGGTGTCAGGGTAGCCTAGTGGTTAGAGTGTAGAGGTGTCAGGGTAGCCTAGTGGTTAGAGTGTAGAGGTGGCAGGTAGCCTAGTGGTTAGAGTGTAGAGGTGGCAAGGTAGCCTAGTGGTTAGAGTGTAGAGATGGCAAGGTAGCCTAGTGGTTAGAGTGTAGAGGTGGTTAGAGCGTAGAGGTGGCAGGTAGCCTAGTGGTTAGAGCGTTGGACTAGTAACTGAAAGGTTGCAAGTTGATATCCCCGAGCTGACAAGGTACAAATATGTCGTTCTGCCCCTGAACAGACAGTTAAGTAACCCACTGTTCCTAGGCCGTCACTAAAAATAAGAATTTGTTCTTAACTGACTTGCCTAGTTAAGTAAAAGGTTAAAAAAAAACAAGTTGGGTGGCATTTCTTTGCCCAACTTTAGATATCACTAATTGGGCATTTCAGCTGAGCGATTTTAAAAAGGAAGAAAGAAAGAAATTCATCCAAAACAACTAATTCACACTGTTAAATAACACTAATACGTGATAAATATCTTGTTCAGTGAGGAAACTTCTTATCTGTTGTCTTATATAGAAAATAATTATTAAAATAATTTTCCCGAAATAAATAAAAAGCCATTCTCTGCACCAGCGTTCCGAGCTCGTTCCCAGACCTATTTGTGCTCTATAGCGAAATCCACATGACAACAAGCAAATAAGACAACACAAACAGATCTGGGACCAGGCTATTGTTCATATAGCATCTTCATAAAATGTGTATGTGTGTGTGTGTGTGTGTACTAGACTATATACCTCATTCTCCCTCTTCTTCTTCTCCTCCTCCATTCTTCCCTGCAGGTTTTCCTCCAGCCGGTCTTTGTCCTTGCAGAGTGAGATGTAGCACTCCTGCACTGCTACCATCTCTCCATTCACCTCACACAGCTTGGCTCTATCCAGAGAAGAAAGGATTATCATTGTGGGTGAGGTTATACAGGAGACCTCTTAAAAAACTGTTCCCGACTGAGATAGCAGAGTATGGTTTATATGCTGCCCAGCAGACACTTTTACTCGAAGCGACTTACATGCAGGTGGCAGGTAGAGACTTACAGGTAGAGACTTACAGGTAGAGACTTACAGGTAGAGACTTACAGGCGGCAGGTAGAGACTTACAGGTAGAGACTTACAGGTAGAGACTTACAGGTAGAGACTTACAGGCGGCAGGTAGAGACTTACAGGTAGAGACTTACAGGTAGAGACTTACAGGTGACAGGTAGAGACGTACAGGTAGAGACTTACAGGTAGAGACTTACAGGTAGAGACTTACAGGTAGAGACTTACAGGCGGCAGGTAGAGACTTACAGGTAGAGACTTACAGGTAGAGACTTACAGGTAGAGACTTACAGGCGGCAGGTAGAGACTTACAGGTAGAGACTTACAGGTGACAGGTAGAGACGTACAGGTAGAGACTTACAGGTAGAGACTTACAGGTAGAGACTTACAGGCGACAGGTAGAGACTTACAGGCGGCAGGTAGAGACTTACAGGCGGCAGGTAGAGACTTACAGGTAGAGACTTACAGGCGGCAGGTAGAGACTTACAGGTAGAGACTTACAGGCGACAGGTAGAGACTTACAGGCGGCAGGTAGAGACTTACAGGCGGCAGGTAGAGACTTACAGGTATAGACTTACAGGTAGAGACTTACAGGTAGAGACTTACAGGTGGCAGGTAGAGACTTACAGGTGGCAAGTAGAGACTTACAGGTAGAGACTTACAGGCGACAGGTAGCCTAGTGATTAAGAGTGAAAAGGTCGCTGGTGTTCGAATCCCCAAGCTGACTAGGTCAGAAATCTGTCGATGTGCCCTTGAGCGAGGCACTTAACCTCAATTGCTCCTGTAAGTCGTATGCGATCACTGCGGGAATTGACCCCAGGGCCAAGCCGTTGCCTACACACAGGAGCCCTTACTGTAGCTGTTGTATCTGCAGCTGGTGGTGTGCCGTGATGTCATCTATCTGAGCGGTGTGTTCCAGGGTGAGTTCTGAACGAACACGGTTCACTACGTCATCTCTGAACTGCTGCTGGGTTCGCTCATACCTGGACCACACACAGAGACACACACACACACACAGACAGACACACACACATAGACACACACACACACAGAGACACACACACACACACACACACACAGAGACACACACACACACAGAGACACACACACACACACACAGAGACACACACACACACACACAGAGACACACACACACACACACACACAGAGACACACACACACAGAGACACACACACACAGAGACACACACACACACACACACACACACACACACACACACACAGAGACACACACACAGAGACACACACACAGAGATACACACACACACAGAGACACACACACACAGAGACACACACACACACAGAGACACACACACACACAGAGACACACAGAGACACACACACACAGAGACAGACACACACACACACAGAGACAGACACACACACACAGAGACACACAGACACACACACACACAGACACACACACACAGAGAGACAGACACACACACACACAGAGACACACAGACACACACACAGACACACACACACACACACACACAGACACACACACAGACACACACACACACACACACACACAGAGACACACACACACACACACAGAGACACACACACACAGACACACAGACACACACACACACAGAGACACACAGACACACACACACACAGAGACACACAGACACACACACACACAGAGACACACAGACACACACACACACAGAGACACACACACAGAGACACACACACACACACACACAGAGACACACACACACACACACACAGAGACACACACACACAGTAGTAGTTCAATGAGTCATTACACACCTGCAGTCGCTCATTTTCCCATATGATGACTAGTATCCATTAAGAAATGATCTGTGTTATACAGCACACCAGCTACATATAGATACAACTATTCTCTCTAGGGATGCCAGGACACAGACATTCACATATCTGCCAACCGCAACACCCCAGACTAACCTCTGAGCAGCCTCCTGCTTCTCCTGGTCCAGTTCCTGAATCATCTCTCTCATCTTGGTACACAGCTCTGAGTTAGCCGCCTTCACTTTCTCCTCCCTCTGCCTCAGCTCCACGTTCTTCTTCTCCAGCGTCTGGGAGGACAGAAACGACAGAGAGACAACTATGAGAATGTAACACCGAGGTGGGTGCTGGAAAAAGCTGTTGATAAGTCATAATAATAACGCCATTTAGAATACACTTTTATCCAAAGCAAAGGAACTCAAATACATACATTTTTTTTTAATACATATGGCTGGTCCCGGGAATCGAACCCACTAAATCAAATCCCATTTTATTGGTCACATACACATGGTTAGCAGATGTTAATGCGAGTGTAGCGAAATGCTTGCGCTTCTAGTTCCGACAGCGCAGTAATAATCAACGAGTAATCTAACTTAACAATTTCACAACAACTACCTTATACACACACAAGTGTAAAGGAATGAATAAGAGTATGTACATAAAGATATATGAATGAGTGATGGTACAGAACAGCATAGGAAAGATGCAGTAGATGGTATAGAGTACAGTATATACATACAGTGGGGAGAACAAGTATTTGATACACTGCCGATTTTGCAGGATTTCCTACTTACAAAGCATGTAGAGGTCTGTAATTTTTTTATCATAGGTACACTTCAACTGTGAGAGACCAAATCCAGAACAAAAATCCAGAAAATCACATTGTATGATTTTTAAGTAATTAGTTGTTAGTTGTTATATATTATATAATAGTTGTTCTCCCCACTGTATGAGATTAGTGTAGGTTATGTAAACATTATATGAAGTGGCGTTATTTAACGTGACTAGTGATACATTTATTATATCCCGGCGTAGCAAATGCACCGTGCTCTACCAACGGAGTTGTCATGCATTGAGACTTCAGTTCAAACAGAGATACCATCTTCACACCACCGCGTCAAACCAGAACTACACTTGATGGGCTTGTCACAGATCGGTTGAGCTCAGCTTGGTGCAGCTCAATAGTGTGAAAAGCCTTCTAGAATCTTTATCAAATGAGGAATAACCTCGAGGCGTTCTTGTAGGAGCTGCCTGTCCTCCTGCAGTCTGGACAGCTCTTTCTGGGAAGCTACATCTGGATGTGGGTCCATTGGTCTGGTTTCTGCTGTGTCTCTGGTCTGTTCCTGGTCTAGCTGGGACTGTAGCTGGGTCTGAAGCTGGGTCTGAAGCTGGGTCTGAAGCTGGGTCTGAAGCTCGTTCACCTGCAGGGATGGGATCCAGACAAGAAAGAAAATATGAACTTTGACTATGGGGGTATGTGGGTTTTAATTATACACTCGAGGATAAATCCAAAGAGGGAATTATCTTTACTTCACGTTTATTTAACCAGGAAAGAACCTTGAGTTTATAGAAACCTCTTTTGCAAGGGCAACCTGAAAATCCTCAGGAAAAAATAAAAAATAACTAACCTGTCCCTGTGAGTCCCGTAGATGGTCCTGCAGCTGACTGATCCTCTGCCTCTTTCCCTTCAGACTGGCCAGACAGCGCTGTAACTCTGCCCGGAGCTCCTTCACAGCCAAGTCCTCCTTCTCTCTGGGCAGCTTTGGGTGGGGCTCAGACACTCCCAACAGAGGAGTGCTACGGCACAGAAGGCCTTTTAATCCAAATCAATTTACAGACCGTGCAGAAGTTTGTATTATGCGTGTGGCGCTTGCAGGATTTGAACCAACGACCCTGGCGTTACAAGCACCATTACCAACTGAGCCATTCAGGACCACTAACAATACACATGATAAAGTATCTTAATAGATAAGACTGGCGGTCTGGAGCTGATTAAACTGAACAGGGTTGGGGCCTCAATTCTTTTTCAATTCCAGGAAAATAAACTGATATTTTAAGTTCTCATTTATTTAAACTTCCTGAATTTGACTGAAATGAAATGGAATTGACCTCAACCCTGAAACTGAAACCAAATAGAAACATGAAGTTTGTGTCTAAGGGCACCAACAGTCAAGTGTTACATTGCGTACCTGTGAATTTGTCCGTTCTCACAGCGAGTCTTCTTGATCCCCAGGTCTACATAGGAGTCAGACAGCTGGTTCTCCCAGACATCTCCTCCGGTCACCTCAACAGAGAGGACTCCACGTTTCACAACAGACTCATACAGACAGATCTGCTCCTTCAGCTCAGACAACTCCTCCTGAGATGGAGAAAATAAATGGAACATAACATATTAGAACTGCTATAATAAGGTATTAGATATAAAGCCTTATATATAAACAGGTAGTAAAAGGTTGATCTGCACAGTCAGATCCCGTAGAAACCAAGAGGTGACAGACGTGTTATAACCACTAAAGAAGGCATTATAAAGTCTCATGAATGCTTATAACAGGTATTAAAGGTTGATCTGCTGTAGAAACCAAGAGGTGACAGACGTGTTATAACCACTAAAGAAGGCATTATAAAGTCTCATGAATGCTTATAACAGGTGTTATTAAAGGTTGATCTGCTGTAGAAACCAAGAGGTGACAGACGTGTTATAACCACTAAAGAAGGCATTATAAAGTCTCATGAATGCTTATAACAGGTATTATTAAAGGTTGATCTGCTGTAGAAACCAAGAGGTGACAGACGTGTTATAACCACTAAAGAAGGCATTATAAAGTCTCATGAATGCTTATAACAGGTATTATTAAAGGTTGATCTACACAGTCAGATCCTGTAGAAACCAAGAGGTGAGAGATGTGTTATAACCACTAAAGAAGGCATTATAAAGTCTCATGAATGCTTATAACAGGTATTATTAAAGGTTGATCTGCTGTAGAAACCAAGAGGTGACAGACGTGTTATAACCACTAAAGAAGGCATTATAAAGTCTCATGAATGCTTATAACAGGTATTATTAAAGGTTGATCTGCTGTAGAAACCAAGAGGTGACAGACGTGTTATGACCACTAAAAAAGGCATTATAAAGTCTCATGAATGCTTATAACAGGTATTATTAAAGGTTGATCTGCTGTAGAAACCAAGAGATGACAGACGTGTTATGACCACTAAAGAAGGCATTATAAAGTCTCATGAATGCTTATAACAGGTATTATTAAAGGTTGATCTGCTGTAGAAACCAAGAGGTGACAGACGTGTTATAACCACTAAAGAAGGCATTATAAAGTCTCATGAATGCTTATAACAGGTATTATTAAAGGTTGATCTACACAGTCAGATCCTGTAGAAACCAAGAGGTGACAGACGTGTTATAACCACTAAAGAAGGCATTATAAAGTCTCATGAATGCTTATAACAGGTATTATTAAAGGTTGATCTGCTGTAAAAACCAAGAGGTGACAGACGTGTTATAACCACTAAAGAAGGCATTATAAAGGCTCATGAATGCTTATAACAGGTATTATTAAAGGTTGATCTGCTGTAGAAACCAAGGAGAGCGGTTTTACATGATACGGTTACATTATTTAGTTACATTTTAACTCAACAAGTGAAGCAGAAACAAAAGTATAGTGTTTGCGTGATAATTTTTTTTTCAATATTCTACATTTCTGGATACAAACCAGGGGAATACCTGCAAGGCTTTGTTCATGTTGTCACTCATGGTCTTGGCTGACTGAGTCTGTTGTAGTTTCATTTGCAGCTGGCCCATCTCCTGGACTGAACCTAAAGGACAAACAGGTGGTTGACAGAGGGGGCGTCAACAAACAGGAGGTGGACAGAGGGGGCGTCGACAAACAGGTGGTGGACAGAGGGGGCGTCGACAAACAGATGGTGGACAGAGGGGGCGTCGACAAACAGATGGTGGACAGAGGGGGCTTCAACAAACAGGTGGTGGACAGAGGGGGCTTCAACAAACAGGTGGTGGACAGAGGGGGCTTCAACAAACAGGTGGTGGACAGAGGGGGCTTCAACAAAATAGTGGTGGACATCAACAAGCATTTCCCAAGGTGGTGACACAGACCCGGACACACACAGACACACACCAGTCTGTAGCAGTTTGGCACACTGCTGCTGGCTCTCCTGTAGGCGCTGTGTGAGAGTGTTGATGACTCCTGCTCTCTCCACCTGCTCCTCCTCTCTCCGTCTGTCCTGCTGCCTCACCTGATCACGCAGACTCTGGACCACCTCCGCCTGGATGATACCACAGCCACTGAAGTGGTTAGTCCGGGATTCACCGACAGCAATGTGACAACTCTTAGGTTCACAGTCTATCGTGACCCGAGATTACCCAGGACCAATACAGCAAATTTCACCACAGATTATTTTAAAGCCTTCGGTTATAATAGATTCATTACATTGTCATAAGCATGCATGAACCTCTTAATTAGCTCAAGATAATCAAAATAATCAAGATAATCAAGTGTGATACCAAAGAACAAACGCTAAGTGATCATGTTTACTGGTTAATATGGAGGTCAACATCAATTCCACTGGGTCCTGACCTGTTCTTCCAGGGCCTGATCGCAGGTGTCCAGTCTCTGCTGTAACACCAGCAGCTTGGCGTCGTGCTGCTCTCTGACCACTGTTAGGTCTCTGTCGTGTTGCTCTCGGAGTCTCGACAGACTGTCTGACCGACACAGTTCTGTCATCTGCTGCTGCATGCTGTCTACCGCTGCCTCCGCCACACGCTGCTTCTTGGTGTTCTGGAGGGAGATAGACACACACACACACAGAGAAACAGACACACAGAGAAACAGACACACACACAGACAGACACAGACGACACACACACACACACAGACACAGACGACACACACACACACACAGAGAAACAGAGAGACACACACACACACACACACACACACACACACACAGACACAGACGACACACACACACACACAGACACAGACGACACACACACACACACAGAGAAACAGAGACACACACACACACACAGAGAAACAGAGACACACACACACACATTGTATTCCGCAGGCTTATTCTCACCTCTCCCATAGTGTGCACTGCACACTCCCCATCGTGAATCTACAAGCGTTGGCGAAAGCGTGAAATGAGGTAGGTTCCCAACATGGTTAAATCCATGAAAAGGAGCACATTTTGGGAGAAGGGTAGAGAATTGGGGGGCAACCATAGTGTCTATAACAGGGCTCTCCAAAACTGTTCCTGGAGTGCTACCCTCCTGTAGGTTCGGAGTCAAAAACCTACAGGAGGGTGTCTCTACTGTAAGTGGCTATGGATAAGAGTCTGCTAAATGACTCAGTACTGTAAGTGACTCTGGATAAGAGAGTCTGCTAAATGACTCACTACTGTTAGTGACTCTGGATAAGAGAGTCTGCTAAATGACTCACTACTGTAAGGGAATACCCCCCTGATTTGGACAAAAACAAATGGCGGTATATTGGCATTGGACAAACCATATACACGATGGTCAATACCACCCAATTTGGCGTTGATTCATGCAAAGTATATTGCAAATGCCATATGGCAATTGCCAATTGTAACACTTCAAAATTCCAATAGGGGGCGTGTGCGTTCCACCGGGGCATTTCATATTGCAAATGGCACCCAAGTCAACATCCAAAAGCCAAATTTTGAAAAATGAAATTTTTAAAAAAAAACTTAAAACCCCTTAAAAAAGTGCTTTCTGGACCTTTTTTCGAAATTCTTTCGAGTTTTTTGTCAATTACACATGTGTAAGTACTGTATGAGTATACTTTTGTCATCATATATATATTTTTTTTAAGTACATGCGCATAAGGCATATGTTTTGTCCATTTGCAATATGATTTCATAGGAAGTCAAAAGTCAAAAGTCAAAAATGTCAAAATTTGGTAAAAAACTTCACACATCCTTAAAAAAGTGCTTTCTGGACCTTTTTTCAAAATTCTTTCGATTTTTGTGTCAATTACACATGTATAAGAACTTTATCAACATACTTTAGTCATACTTTATTATCATATATATATATATTTTTTTACTTGTGCATAAGGCATATGTTTTCTCCATTTGGAATATGATTTCATAGGAAGTCAAAAGTCAAAAGTCAAAAATGTCAAAATTTGGTAAAAAACTTCATACATCCTTAAAAAAGTGCTTTCTTGACCTTTTTTCAAAATTCTTTCGATTTTTGTGTCAATAACACATGTATAAGAACTTTATCAACATACTTTAGTCATGCTTTATTATCATATTTTTTTTACTTGTGCATAAGGCATATGTTTTCTCCATTTGCAATATGATGTCATAGGAAGTCAAAAGTCAAAGTCAAAAGTAACGATTTTCCTCCGTGCAACTGATGATCTAAAATGTGCAACAAAATGTTTTTGATTTTTTTTGTTTATGTTTCCTTACTTTTTCAAAGTCACTGTGCATTTGCAATATGTTTTAATGGGCAGAAACCATCACGAATTTGTCATGCTCAAAATTCAAACTTTACTTTGCTCAAACTATACCTTGGTCAACTTGTATTACATATTTCTTTTTGTTTTACTTGTGCATAAGGCATATGTTTTCTCCATTTGCAATATGATGTCATAGGAAGTCAAAAGTCAAAGTCAAAAGTAAATATTTTCCTCCGTGCACCTGGTGATCTGAAATGTGCACCTGGTGACCTGAAATGTGCACCTGGTGATCTAAAATATGCAACTGGTAACCCAAAAAAAAATTTTTGGGATGTTTTTTTGTTTATGTTTCCTTACTTTTTCAAAGTCACTGTGCATTTGCAATATGTTTTAATGGGCAGGTACCATCACGAATTTGTCATGCTCAAAATTCAAACTTTACTTTGCTCAAACTATACCTTGGTCAACTTGTATTACATATTTCTTTTTGTTTTACTTGTGCATAAGGCATATGTTTTCTCCATTTGCAATATGATGTCATAGGAAGTCAAAAGTCAAAGTCAAAAGTAAATATTTTCCTCCGTGCACCTGGTGATCTGAAATGTGCACCTGGTGACCTGAAATGTGCACCTGGTGATCTAAAATATGCAACTGGTAACCCAAAAAAAAAATTTTGGGATGTTTTTTTGTTTATGTTTCCTTACTTTTTCAAAGTCACTGTGCATTTGCAATATGTTTTAATGGGCAGGTACCATCACGAATTTGTCATGCTCAAAATTCAAGCTTGTGATCTAAAATATGCAGCTGGTTACCCAACATTTTTTGGGATGTTTTTTTGTTTATGTTTCCTTACTTTTTCAAAGTCACTGTGCATTTGCAATATGTTTTAATGGGCAGGTACCATCACGAATTTGTTTATCGAATTTGTTTATGTTTCCTTACTTTTTCAAAGTCACTGTGCATTTGCAATATGTTTCAATGGGCAGGTACCATCACGAATTTGTCATGCTCAAAATTCAAGCTTGTGATCTAAAATATGCAGCAGCTGGTTACCCAACATTTTTTGGGATGTTTTTTTGTTTATGTTTCCTTACTTTTTCAAAGTCACTGTGCATTTGCAATATGTTTTAATGGGCAGGTACCATCACGAATTTGTTTATCGAATTTGTTTATGTTTCCTTACTTTTTCAAAGTCACTGTGCATTTGCAATATGTTTCAATGGGCAGGTACCATCACGAATTTGTCATGCTCAAAATTCAAGCTTGTGATCTAAAATATGCAGCTGGTTACCCAACATTTTTTGGGATGTTTTTTTGTTTATGTTTCCTTACTTTTTCAAAGTCACTGTGCATTTGCAATATGTTTTAATGGGCAGGTACCATCACGAATTTGTTTATCGAATTTGTTTATGTTTCCTTACTTTTTCAAAGTCACTGTGCATTTGCAATATGTTTCAATGGGCAGGTACCATCACGAATTTGTCATGCTCAAAATTTTTTAGATATATTTTTTTTTGTTTCTTACTTTTTCAAAGTCACTGTGCATTTGGAATATGTTTTAATGGGCAGGTACCATCACGAATTTGTTTATCGAATTTGTTTATGTTTCCTTACTTTTTCAAAGTCACTGTGCATTTGCAATATGTTTCAATGGGCAGGTACCATCACGAATTTGTCATGCTCAAAAAATTTTAGATGTATTTTTTTTTGTTTCTTACTTTTTCAAAGTCACTGTGCATTTGGAATATGTTTTAATGGGCAGGTACCATCACGAATTTGTTTATCGAATTTGTTTATGTTTCCTTACTTTTTCAAAGTCACTGTGCATTTGCAATATGTTTCAATGGGCAGGTACCATCACGAATTTGTCATGCTCAAAAAATTTTAGATGTATTTTTTTTTGTTTCTTACTTTTTCAAAGTCACTGTGCATTTGGAATATGTTTTAATGGGCAGGTACCATCACGAATTTGTTTATCGAATTTGTTTATGTTTCCTTACTTTTTCAAAGTCACTGTGCATTTGCAATATGTTTCAATGGGCAGGTACCATCACGAATTTGTCATGCTCAAAAAATTTTAGATGTATTTTTTTTTGTTTCTTACTTTTTCAAAGTCACTGTGCATTTGGAATATGTTTTAATGGGCAGGTACCATCACGAATTTGTTTATCGAATTTGTTTATGTTTCCTTACTTTTTCAAAGTCACTGTGCATTTGCAATATGTTTCAATGGGAAGGTACCATCACGAATTTGTTTATCGAATTTGTTTATGTTTCCTTACTTTTTCAAAGTCACTGTGCATTTGCAATATGTTTCAATGGGCAGGTACCATCACGAATTTGTCATGCTCAAAAAATTTTAGATGTATTTTTTTTTGTTTCTTACTTTTTCAAAGTCACTGTGCATTTGGAATATGTTTTAATGGGCAGGTACCATCACGAATTTGTTTATCGAATTTGTTTATGTTTCCTTACTTTTTCAAAGTCACTGTGCATTTGCAATATGTTTCAATGGGCAGGTACCATCACGAATTTGTCATGCTCAAAAAATTTTAGATGTATTTTTTTTTGTTTCTTACTTTTTCAAAGTCACTGTGCATTTGGAATATGTTTTAATGGGCAGGTACCATCACGAATTTGTTTATCGAATTTGTTTATGTTTCCTTACTTTTTCAAAGTCACTGTGCATTTGCAATATGTTTCAATGGGAAGGTACCATCACGAATTTGTTTATCGAATTTGTTTATGTTTCCTTACTTTTTCAAAGTCACTGTGCATTTGCAATATGTTTCAATGGGCAGGTACCATCACGAATTTGTCATGCTCAAAAAATTTTAGATGTATTTTTTTTTGTTTCTTACTTTTTCAAAGTCACTGTGCATTTGGAATATGTTTTAATGGGCAGGTACCATCACGAATTTGTTTATCGAATTTGTTTATGTTTCCTTACTTTTTCAAAGTCACTGTGCATTTGCAATATGTTTCAATGGGCAGGTACCATCACGAATTTGTCATGCTCAAAAAATTTTAGATGTATTTTTTTTTGTTTCTTACTTTTTCAAAGTCACTGTGCATTTGGAATATGTTTTAATGGGCAGGTACCATCACGAATTTGTTTATCGAATTTGTTTATGTTTCCTTACTTTTTCAAAGTCACTGTGCATTTGCAATATGTTTCAATGGGCAGGTACCATCACGAATTTGTCATGCTCAAAAAATTTTAGATGTATTTTTTTTTGTTTCTTACTTTTTCAAAGTCACTGTGCATTTGGAATATGTTTTAATGGGCAGGTACCATCACGAATTTGTTTATCGAATTTGTTTATGTTTCCTTACTTTTTCAAAGTCACTGTGCATTTGCAATATGTTTCAATGGGCAGGTACCATCACGAATTTGTTTATCGAATTTGTTTATGTTTCCTTACTTTTTCAAAGTCACTGTGCATTTGCAATATGTTTCGATGGGCAGGTACCATCACGAATTTGTCATGCTCAAATTTTTTTAGATGTATTTTTTTTTGTTTCCTTACTTTTTCAAAGTCACTGTGCATTTGGAATATGTTTCAATGGGCAGGTACCATCACGAATTTGTCATGCTCAAAAAATTTTAGATGTATTTTTTTTTGTTTCTTACTTTTTCAAAGTCACTGTGCATTTGCAATATGTTTTAATGGGCAGGTACCATCACGAATTTGTCATGCTATAAAAATCCTGCAGGAATGTGAAATTGACTGGCCCGATGAACTCGGGATGGCTTTGCAGTGATTCTGGGTCATCTCAATCGCTCGTTTGGGTTGATTTCAGAATGTCGCTTTTGGTGATGTTTTTTCACTATAGAATCATATTGCAAATGTACAAGAGTCAAGTGGACAAGAGTCCATCAGTCAATTAGATATCATTCTGACCACCAAACTGATACAAACTGACACCAAACCCACTTTTTCCAACTCGTTTAGTAGCCAACTATTACATACTTCAGAGCTGGCCCAAAATTCACAACGCCTTCGGTACAAACCATAAAAAAACCATAAAACACGTAGTTACGTTCTAGCTGCGGGTCCATTTCTTATGTTATGTGTTGGCCTAGCTGAGGCGACCCCGAATCCCAAGTTTCGGCTCGATAGGTCATTTGGTGTCCGAGAAAAACCCTAATTGGTGCTGAAAATCCACTATTTTCCATGACTTGCTACGGGGTCCTTGAATGAGATATCGGACAGAAACGTTGGGGTCTGTCTATATGGGCCGAGACGTTCGCAATGCACCTAGTCTTGCGACTCTGGGACATTTCTAAATGTCGTCATTTTCGTGATGCAAAAATGAATTGAAGTTATTTCAAATGTACGAGGCTGTTTCTCGGTCCGAGAACCTTCTAGAGCCACGTAACTCACCACGCACCATCTACGGGAGGTCTAGAACAGGTTTCTAAAGTTTCGGAACTCTAGGTCCGACGGTTCTTTTTTAGCTCCAACAAAGCTAACTATTGGAGCCACTGTCTGTCTCTACGCACCCCAATACGTCCCTCCATCCAAGTTGTGTTTTAGTGCAATTTTTTTTTCCTTTGATTTTTTTGGGGAAAAATGACTGATTTACAGTTCATGGGGGTTGCCTAATCACACATATGAAGTTTTGGAAAGATCAGACTTTTTTAACCCTTCGAAACAGCCCCTGAGACACCAATTATGGCACTTCCGGTTGGCACAGGAAGTTATAAATCAACACATATCCTCATTGGGGTATGCTGTTACAGAATCCTGAGTTTTAAGTCCGTTTTAAGTTACGTTAAGAATTGACTGATCTACACAGGGTTGAATGCACTATGTCTATCAAACTGCATGCAGTGTATGGGTAAACACTTTTAGGGGCATTTTAACCACTTCCGGTTGGTCCAGGAAGCTTAGAATCAACACAGGTAGACCTCATAGTGGCCTGATGGACTGGTACCGAAGACAGGTTCATACGGCATTCATAACCCACATAGGCCTCAGGTTGAAATTAGGGGTGCAGGCAATGTATTCCTATGGGGAGAGATGACACTGTAATCTGTGAGATCAAAAAACACTGTTTTACTGTGAAGGGTTAATGCCACACGGTCAAGGTTAGGCTTGTTCAGATCGGGAGGACCTTAGGAACATTCATGTGGTGGAATTTTTCTTCTCACTCTAACGGTTCTCTCACTGTCACCCAAAAGCAAATGACATTGTGGTGCAGGCTTCATTTTGGGCCTACTATTCTAATGCTCGCTGCGCCTAGACCGAGCGAGCTACGGTCAAGCGGGATAGCTCGTTGAACTCAGAACAGTCTGGAGACTATGGTGATGCCATTTTTTGTGTTGATTTCAGAATGCCATTTTGGTGATGGTCCCTCTCCGTTTAAACATATTGCAAATGTACAAAAGTCAACTAGCAAGTCAGTGTCCATCAGTCAATTAGATGTCATTATGACACCAAATGGATATCAATTGACACCAAACCCACTTTTTCCTACTCATTTAGTAGCCAACTATCACATATGTCAGAGCAGTCCCATAATTCACAGCGCCTTCAGTTGAAAACCTAATAAAAAGGTAAAACACATAGTTACGTTCTAGCTGCGGGTCCAGTTCGGACATTATGTGAAGTCCTATGTGAGGCGACCCCGAATCCCGAGTTTCGGCTCGATAGGTCATTTGGTGTCCGAGAAAAACCCTAATTGGTGCTGAAAATCCACTTATTTCCATGCCTTGCTACGGGGTCCTTGAACGAGCTATCGGACAGAAACTTTGGGGTCCGTCTCTATGGGCCGAGCCGGTTTCAACGCACCTAGCCTTGCGTCTCTGAGACTTTTCTAAATGTCGTCATTTTCGTGATGCAAAAATGAATTGAAGTTATTCCAAATGTACGAGGCTGTTTCTCGGTCCGAGAACCGTCTAGAGCCACGTAACTCGCCACGCACCATGGCCCGGAGGTCTAGAACAGGTTTCTAAAGTTTCGGAACTCTAGGTCCGACCGTTCTTTTTTAGCTCCAACAAAGCTAACTATTGCGGCCACTGTCTGTCTCTACGCACCCCAATACGTCCCTCCATCCAAGTTGTGTTTTAGTGCAATTTTTTTTTCCTTTGATTTTTTTGGGGAAAATGACTGATTTACAGTTCATGGGGGTTGCCTAATCACATATATGAAGTTTTGGACAGATCTGACTTTTTTAACCCTTCGAAACAGCCCCTGAGACACCAATTATGGCACTTCCGGTTGGCACAGGAAGCTATAAATCACCACATGTCTTGATTGACATGGCCACTTACAGAATCCCGAGTTTTAAGTCTTTACGTTAAGAATTGACTGATCTACACAGGGTTGAATGCACTATGTCTATCAAACTGCATGCAATGTATGGGTAAACACTTTTAGGGTGATTTGAACCACTTCCGGTTGGTCCAGGAAGCTTAGAATCAACACAGGTAGACCTCATAGTGGCCTGATGGACTGGTACCGAAGACAGGTTCATACGGCATTCATAACCCACATAGGCCTCAGGTTGAATTTTGTGGTGCAGGCTATGTATTCCTATGGGGAGAGATGACACTGTAATCTGTGAGATCAAAAAACACTGTTTTACTGTGAAGGGTTAATGCCACACGGCCAAGGTTAGGCTTGTTCAGATCGGGAGGACCTTAGGAACATTCCTATGGTGGAATTTTTCTTCTCACCCTAACGGTTCTCTCACTGTCACTCAAAAGCAAATGACATTGTGGGGCAGGCTTCATTTTGGGCCTACTATTCTAATGGTTGCTGCGCCTAGACCGAGCGAGCTACGGTCAAGCGGGATAGCTCGTTGAACTCAGCACAGTCTGGAGACTATGGTGATGCCATTTTTTGTGTTGATTTCAGAATGCCATTTTGGTGATGGTCCCTCTCTGTTTAAACATATTGCAAATGTACAAAAGTCAACTAGCAAGTCAGTGTCCATCAGTCAATTAGATGTCATTATGACACCAAACCCACTGTTTCCTACTCATTTAGATGCCAACTATCATATATGTCAGAGCAGTCCCATAATTCACAGCGCCTCTAGTTTAAAACATAATAAAAAGGTAAAACACATAGTTACGTTCTAGCTGCGGGTCCAGTTCGGACATTATGTGAAGTCCTATGTGAGGCGATCCCGAATCCCGAGTTTCGGCTCGATAGGTCATTTGGTGTCCGAGAAAAACCCTAATTGGTGCTGAAAATCCACTTATTTCCATGCCTTGCTACGGGGTCCTTGAACGAGCTATCGGACAGAAACTTTGGGGTCCGTCTCTATGGGCCGAGCCGGTTTCAACGCACCTAGCCTTGCGTCTCTGAGACTTTTCTAAACGTCGTCATTTTCGTGATGCAAAAATGAATTGAAGTTATTGCGAATGTACGAGGCTGTTTCTCGGTCCGAGAACCATCTAGAGCCACGTAACTCGCCACGCACCATGGCCCGGAGGTCTAGAACAGGTTTCTAAAGTTTCGGAACTCTAGGTCCGACCGTTCTTTTTTAGCTCCAACAAAGCTAACTATTGCGGCCACTGTCTGTCTCTACGCACCCCAATACGTCCCTCCATCCAAGTTGTGTTTTAGTGCAATTTTTTTTTCCTTTGATTTTTTTGGGGAAAAATGACTGATTTACAGTTCATGGGGGTTGCCTAATCACATATATGAAGTTTTGGACAGATCTGAATTTTTTAACCCTTCGAAACAGCCCCTGAGACACCAATTATGGCACTTCCGGTTGGCACAGGAAGCTATAAGTCACCACATATCCTCATTGGGGTATGCTGTTACAGAATCCTGAGTTTTAAGTCCTTACGTTAAGAATTGACTGATCTACACAGGGTTGAATGCACTATGTCTATCAAACTGCATGCAGTGTATGGGTAAACACTTTTAGGGTGATTTGAACCACTTCCGGTTGGTCCAGGAAGCTTAGAATCGACACAGGTAGACCTCATAGTGGCCTGATGGACTGGTACCGAAGACAGGTTCATACGGCATTCATAACCCACATAGGCCTCAGGTTGAAATTAGGGGTGCAGGCAATGTATTCCTATGGGGAGAGATGACACTGTAATCTGTGAGATCAAAAAACCCTGTTTTACTGTGAAGGGTTAATGCCACACGGTCAAGGTTAGGCTTGTTGAGATCGGGAGGACCTTAGGAACATTCATGTGGTGGAATTTGTCTTCTCACCCAAACGGTTCTCTCACTGTCACTCAAAAGCAAATGACATTGTGGGGCAGGCTTCATTTTGGGCCTACTATTCTAATGGTCGGTTATTGTGTTATTTCAGAAAATCATAGAAAATCACAGAAATGTCGCAGAGCTCCGCAGCACACTTTAAAAAGATTCGTATGAACACCCTGCAACTGGATCTGTAACCGTTGAAAAAAAAAAACGCCTATTTGTGACCATCACCAATTTGTCATTGTTCCGTTTCTCTTAAATGACGATAGATAAATGGCTGGTTCTTTTTTTATTGACACCGGAGGCTCCTTGGCTTTGACCCGAAGTGGAAAAATAATTTCTCTACTTCCATTTTAAGCCTTTAATCCCAGAAAAATGGCCGTAGCTCAAAAACCGTCGAGGCCTAGACGCCATCCCGTTCGGGGCCAACTGCCCCTTGAGCCAAACCTACGCTCGCCAAGTTTCGGCTTCGAAATATTTTCAGTTTTTGAGATAAGGCCCCGTCGCGATTCGTGATGTTTTGCCAAATTGCCATATGATTCCGTATGCCATCTGGTGGGAGTGTCCGGGACGGCGGAAAAACGGTCCGAAACTTGTTTTTTTTTTTAAACGGGAACCGAAAGTCCGACAAAGTTCATTCGACGACTTCCCGGTAGGTCCGGCCCTACCGCACGTCCCGACGCCGACCGCGAATTTTACAAACGATTTCGGACGTCGGGTAAGGGACCGTACATTTGCAATATGGACTTTCTCACTGATCATACACGAAATGCCGAAATGTTCCCTTAATGTATGTAAGTGACTCTGGATAAGAGAGTCTGCTAAATGACTCACTACTGTAAGTGACTCTGGATAAGAGTCTGCTAAATGACTCACTACTGTAAGTGACTCTGGATAAGAGAGTCTGCTAAATGACTCACTACTGTAAGTGACTCTGGATAAGAGAGTCTGCTAAATGACTCACTACTGTAAGTGGCTCTGGATAAGAGAGTCTGCTAAATGACTCACTACTGTAAGTGACTCTGGGTAAGAGTCTGCTAAATGACTCACTACTGTAAGTGACTCTGGGTAAGAGTCTGCTAAATGACTCACTACTGTAAGTGACTCTGGATAAGAGAGTCTGCTAAATGACTCACTACTGTAAGTGACTCTGGATAAGAGTCTGCTAAATGACTCACTACTGTAAGTGACTCTGGATAAGAGAGTCTGCTAAATGACTCACTACTGTAAGTGACTCTGGATAAGAGAGTCTGCTAAATGACTCACTACTGTAAGTGGCTCTGGATAAGAGAGTCTGCTAAATGACTCACTACTGTAAGTGACTCTGGGTAAGAGTCTGCTAAATGACTCACTACTGTAAGTGACTCTGGGTAAGAGTCTGCTAAATGACTCACTACTGTAAGTGACTCTGGATAAGAGAGTCTGCTAAATGACTCACTACTGTAAGTGACTCTGGATAAGAGTCTGCTAAATGACTCACTACTGTAAGTGACTCTGGATAAGAGAGTCTGCTAAATGACTCACTACTGTAAGTGGCTCTGGATAAGAGAGTCTGCTAAATGACTCACTACTGTAAGTGACTCTGGGTAAGAGTCTGCTAAATGACTCACTACTGTAAGTGACTCTGGATAAGAGTCTGCTAAATGACTCACTACTGTAAGTGACTCTGGATAAGAGAGTCTGCTAAATGACTCACTACTGTAAGTGACTCTGGATAAGAGAGTCTGCTAAATGACTCACTACTGTAAGTGGCTCTGGATAAGAGAGTCTGCTAAATGACTCACTACTGTAAGTGACTCTGGGTAAGAGTCTGCTAAATGACTCACTACTGTAAGTGACTCTGGGTAAGAGTCTGCTAAATGACTCACTACTGTAAGTGACTCTGGATAAGAGAGTCTGCTAAATGACTCACTACTGTAAGTGACTCTGGATAAGAGTCTGCTAAATGACTCACTACTGTAAGTGACTCTGGATAAGAGAGTCTGCTAAATGACTCACTACTGTAAGTGACTCTGGATAAGAGAGTCTGCTAAATGACTCACTACTGTAAGTGACTCTGGATAAGAGAGTCTGCTAAATGACTCACTACTGTAAGTGACTCTGGATAAGAGAGTCTGCTAAATGACTCACTACTGTAAGTGGCTCTGGATAAGAGAGTCTGCTAAATGACTCACTACTGTAAGTGACTCTGGATAAGAGAGTCTGCTAAATGACTCACTACTGTAAGTGACTCTGGATAAGAGAGTCTGCTAAATGACTCACTACTGTAAGTGACTCTGGATAAGAGAGTCTGCTAAATGACTCACTACTAAAAATGTAAATAAAAATAAATAAATGTTTATTCATATCATGTTTCTTTTGACTTTGCCTAAAAATTAATAAACGATGTATGGTGATGGTGTAGACTATATTACATGGATTTATTAGACTTTTTCAAATGTAGATGTCAGTGGCTTGTAGGCTGTGTGTGGAGGCCTGTAGATGCTACATGTGTTTGTTAATTAACGGTCCATGAGACCAGGAGAATAACCGGCTGACAAAATGTCATGACAGCCACAGCCCTCGATACAACTTTCTAATCCAACTGACTAGAAATTGAATACAGGTCTCCCATCAACAACCCAGGTGTAAATCCAACCCAGGTGTAAATCCAACCCAGGTGTAAATGCAACCCAAAATACATTATCGTCATGGTAACATCAACAGACGTCAACCGTACCTCATGATCTCGGTCAGTAAGAGCCTGAACCTGCAGCTCCAGAGACGTAACGCTAGTCTGCAGCAGCACCTCTCTCTCCTTGGCCTCCTCCATCACTCTGCAGGACTCCTTCAGACTCACAGCTAGACCCTCCTTCTCATCTGGGAGGAGAGGGGGGGGGGGAAACAGGAGAGAGAAACATCTAGATATTCAGGTGTGACAGAGTGCATTCAGTTCTGCCATGAGACGGCCTGGAGCTCACAACCTTCCGCAACAAAGCACACCGCTCAAAGCCATCCCCTCTTAGCCAACAGAGCAAGAGACTCCGTTGAGCGTCGGTTGTCTAGTAGGATTCAGATCTAAGGAAAACATGTTACGGGTGAGTTTTCACTTCCACTACACACGCTCGTGACAGTTCATGAAGTGGGTCAGTAGACTGAGCTAACTAGGTAGCATGCTAGCATCTGGTTTCAGTGTCCACGCACCTCTCACGATGGCAAACTGATGCTCCAAGTATCTCATATTGCGTCTTGAATCCTCCAGTTTCTGCTCCAGGTCTTCGATCTGTCTCAGCTGGGCCTTGTTGAGGATCTGGAGCTGGGCTAGCTGCTGAGTGTCTGCAGTACCTGGAACACACGCAACAACAATGAATCTCCTATCTTATCAATAAACAACAACAGAACAGGTCACATTTTCCATACATCCTAGTAAAATATCTGAAAAAAAGAAAGAAAATAAATTTCATGTAATTCTTTGGCCAACTTTGTCAAAAGATCATGAATATCCAACCAAGACCATGTGAAAAGACTTACTCTGTGCCGAGTCCAGGAAGTCTCTCTGCAGCTGGTCATAGTGGTCGTCAAGCTGCTGGTGGGGGACCTCGGGGTTGAACATCTTGGGCTGAATGGCAGGCTGGTAGGGGTTGTAGTTGGCCTTATAACGGTCTCCTGATCCCACACTGTCAAACTTCTACAGGAAGACAACAGAACAACAGTTAGACAATAAATCAATTTGATCAGCCCAGAGACTAACGCATTTCAATGCATTAATACTAGTAACATGATTCTAATTTTGTTAAATGCCACATTGCATGCAGTCACATTACTGTCCTTAAAAACATATTTTTTTTTAAATATAAAATAAATCGACTCGTCAAAGTCTTGTTGAACACCTCCAATAGAAGTCCAATGTTTTACAAAATATGGCAACCGATACTGGATAAATGGTCGAGTCCCGCTTCATAACTGGGTTGACGATCTGCTGCTACTCTGTGCTGTAATGCTGCTACACTGCTTGTAGTGACTATATGCTGTCTTCTTATACATGCACCACCTAATAGGATTTAGTTTTATTCTGTGTATGTTTGAGTTAACTTTTGTTTTGTCCTCTAAATTGGCCATCCCATTCAACAGTACAATGAATGTCATCGTTTGTATTGCTGTCTTTTTTTATTTGACTTTTTATTGGAAAATAATAAACATATTATTAAAAATATATATTTTTGAAGTAAAAAAATAAAATATGACCCCACTCACTTGGACATGTTTCCTGGTGCTGTTCTGATCCTCACCAGCGTAGTTCTGCTCGTCCCCATGGCCCCCCACTACTCTCTGGTACTCCACCCCAGGGAGAACAGCCTCACGTGGGTACAGCTCATCTCCATACCCCCCTTCCTCCGTGGAGAAATCAGGGCCGGCTGCTGCAGACTGCTCAGTACCTACGCTGGTGTACGTGCAACCCTCGCCATGGCCATAGTGCTGCTCTTCCTGTTTGGAGAGGACATGAAGGTGTTTGTTGTTTTTAACCCCGCGTGACTTCAGTTGCAACTAAAATATCATAAAGGGATACATTTGAAGAGAATAGATATGTCTCTGGCTCATAATTAAAAACCTTGGGGCTGGTTTCCCAGACACAGATTAAGCCTAAGAAACATTTCCAAAGGAGATGAACATCCCTCGAAACATCCTTTTAGTTCAGGACTCGTCTTGGTGATTTATTAGGGCATTTCAAGTTTTAAAAAAACATGACGTACATGCTGGTACTCAGTCAGTCCTTGCTGGTCCCAGGCCTGGGGGTGACTGGCATGGTTGGCATGGCCGTTGATCTGCCCAACGACAGCAGCCTCCTCGTAGGGGTACTCTTCATGGTAGGAGCCGTGGTCATAGTCCTTCTCGTAGTTCTGCAAAGGACAATACTGGTTTCCCTTGAAAATATGTTGGAAATAACACGTCCCTGGATATTACACTTAACACAAGACCTCGATATGAACCCATGACCTCGATATGAACCCATGACCTCGATATGAACCCATGACCTCGATATGAACCCACGACCTCGATATGAACCCACGACACACATTCATCACTGACAAGGAAAGTATTGTTTGTTAGAAATGCTTACTTCTTCACGTGAGGCAGGTGTTTGGCGATCGGACCATTCAGTTTGTTGGTGATTCCACGTAGGCTGTTGTGATCTGAGAAATCAATACAAAAAAAAATAAAAGTCCTACTAAAAGGGTGTATGGAATGATGATCAATACAAAACGTACAACTCATCTGATTAGACTATTCATTGTTTGAGAGGGACAGAACATTTGAATAACTTGTGAATAAATTTGTGTTCTGCATTAGCCCATGATGGCTATTAGCCTAAATGTACCAACATTCAAACGTGTGGCCTACTGGGCAACGCCACCTAGCGGGCAATGCCACAGGGCTGGTGCACATATACTACACCATGTGTGCGAGTACAAATCCAGACCACACCCCCACTCCCCCTCTGCTGCTGCAACTACTATTCTCCCTCTGCTGCAACTACTATTCTCCCTCTGCTGCAACTACTATTCTCCCTCTGCTGCAACTACTATTCTCCCTCTGCTGCAACTACTATCCTCCCTCTGCTGCAACTATTCTCCCTCTGCTGCAACTATTCTCCCTCTCTATTTCATCTCCGTCTCTGGCTGAAAAATAAATAACCTTACCTGTTCCGTGTGTCTGGGTTGCTGCAGGCAGAGCAGTCCAGCTCAGGAGAGGAGGAGTCTCTGCTGTCCTCCAGCATGTCATCAGGCAGGTCAGTGAGCAGCTTGTGGAGCTAGAGAAGAAACACAACAAGTGGACTCACTGTGTGGTAGTTACCTTGGTTACTGAGTTATACAATGACACAGTCTAGGAAAACAGTGGGGGCAACCGCTCAAATAGTTCAACGAATTCCCTCAGCCAGGAGTTATAGAAAAACTGGAGAATGTTCACAGGACTGCTTAAAATATATGTATTTATTTCTAAACAAACAAATACAATTTTTAAAGTGCATCTTTCCTCCAAAATCCAACATGTGAAAATCATTTTTCCATTTTTGATTTGACACAAACTGCATGAAGCAAATAGCCTCCAGCGTTGAGGGACAAACAAGCCAGCGCTGAGGGACAAACAAGCCAGCGCTGAGGGACAAACAAGCCAGCGCTGAGGGACAAACAAGCCAGCGTTGAGGGACAAACAAGCCAGCGTTGAGGGACAAACAAGCCAGCGTTGAGGGACAAACAAGCCAGCGTTGAGGGACAAACAAGCCAGCGTTGAGGGACAAACAAGCCAGCGTTGAGGGACAAACAAGCCAGCGCTGAGGGACAAACAAGCCAGCGTTGAGGGACAAACAAGCCAGCGTTGAGGGACAAACAAGCCAGCGCTGAGGGACAAACAAGCCAGCGCTGACGGACAAACAAGCCAGCGTTGAGGGAAAGCTTAGCTCCTCCTCACCTAATGTCCAACAGCAACTCTTCCCTAAGTCAGGCGTGACGCCCAGGCGAACAGACTCCCACGACAGGTTTCCCTGACAGCCATCAACATAAATACACGTGCTCTACACTACCGAGAGCGACAGCCCTGAGTGAAGAGTAAAGGCTGAAAACGCACCCTATTGCCTTTAGTTAACTTCCTTTCTGGCCAGCCATGCTCAAATGTAATGCACTTACTATACAGGAAATAGGGTGACATTTCAGTAGACTCTAGCCTGAAGTAGCCTACAGTAGACTCTAGCCTGAAGTAGCCTCTAGCCTGAAGTAGCCTACAGTAGACTCTAGCCTGAAGTAGCCTCTAGCCTGAAGTAGCCTACAGTAGACTCTAGCCTGAAGTAGCCTAAAGTAGCCTCTAGCCTGAAGTAGCCTCTAGCCTGAAGTAGCCTCTAGCCTGAAGCCAGCCTCTAGCCTGAAGCCTTCCTCTAGCCTGAAGTAGCCTCTAGCCTGAAGCCAGCCTCTAGCCTAGCAAGTTTTAAGTTCCTCGGCATACACATCACAGACAAATCATCACAGACAAACTGAATTGGTCCACTCACACAGACAGCATCGTGAAGAAGGCGCAGCAGCGCCTCTTCAACCTCAGGAGGCTGAAGAAATTCGGCTTGTCACCAAAAGCACTCACAAACTTCTACAGATGCACAATCGAGAGCATCCTGGCGGGCTGTATCACCGCCTGGTATGGCAACTGCACCGCCCTCAACCGTAAGGCTCTCCAGAGGGTAGTGAGGTCTGCACAACGCATCACCGGGGGCAAACTACCTGCCCTCCAGGACACCTACACCACCCGATGTCACAGGAAGGCCATAAAGATCATCAAGGACATCAACCACCCGAGCCACTGCCTGTTCACCCCGCTATCATCCAGAAGGCGAGGTCAGTACAGGTGCATCAAAGCTGGGACCGAGAGACTGAAAAACAGCTTCTATCTCAAGGCCATCAGACTGTTAAACAGCCACCACTAACACTGAGTGGCTGCTGCCAACACACTGACACTGACTCAACTCCAGCCACTTTAATAATGGGAATTGATGGGAAATGATGTAAATATATCACTAGCCACTTTAAACAATGCTACCTTATATAAATGTTACTTACCCTACATTATTCATCTCATACGCATACGTATATACTGTACTCTATATCATCGACGGTATCCTTATGTAATACATGTATCACTAGCCACTTTATACTATACTATGCCACTTTGTTTACATACTCATCTCATTTGTACATACTGTACCCGATACCATCTACTGTATCTTGCCTATGCTGCTCTGTACCATCACTCATTCATATATCCTTATGTACATATTCTTTATCCCCTTACACTGTGTACAAGACAGTAGTTTTGGAATTGTTAGTTAGATTACTTGTTATTACTGCATTGTCGGAACTAGAAGCACAAGCATTTCGCTACACTCGCATTAACATCTGCTAACCATGTGTATGTGACAAATAAAATTTGATTTGATTTGATTTGATTTGAAGTAGCCTCTAGCCTGAAGTAGCCTCTAGCCTGAAGTAGCCTCTAGCCTGAAGTAGACTCCAGCCTGAAGTAGACTCCAGCCTGAAGTAGACTCCAGCCTGAAGTAGACTCCAGCCTGAAGTAGACTCTAGCCTGAAGTAGACTCTAGCCTGAAGTAGACTCTAGCCTGAAGTAGACTCTAGCCTGAAGTAGACTCTAGCCTGAAGTAGACTCTAGCCTGAAGTAGACTCTAGCCTGTAGTAGACTGTAGACTGTAACCTGAAGTAGACTGCAGCCTGAAGTAGACTGCAGCCTGTAGTAGACTGCAGCCTGTAGTAGACTGCAGTAGACTGCAGCCTGAAGTAGACTGTAGCCTGAAGTAGACTGTAGCCTGAAGTAGACTGTAGCCTGAAGTAGACTGTAGCCTGAAGTAGACTGTAGCCTGAAGTAGACTGCAGCCTGAAGTAGACTGCAGCCTGAAGTAGACTGCAGCCTGAAGTAGACTGCAGCCTGAAGTAGACTCTAGACTGTAGCCTGAAGTAGACTGCAGCCTGAAGTAGACTCTAGACTGTAGCCTGAAGTAGACTGCAGCCTGAAGTAGACTCTAGACTGTAGCCTGAAGTAGACTGCAGCCTGAAGTAGACTGCAGCCTGAAGTAGACTCTAGACTGTAGCCTGAAGTAGACTGCAGCCTGAAGTAGACTCTAGACTGTAGCCTGAAGTAGACTGCAGCCTGAAGTAGACTGCAGCCTGAAGTAGACTGCAGCTAGAAGTAGACTGTAGCCTGTAGCCTGAAGTAGACTGTAGCCTGAAGTAGACTGTAGCCTGAAGTAGACTGTAGCCTGTAGCCTGAAGTAGACTGTAGCCTGAAGTAGCCTGCAGCCTGAAGTAGCCTGAGTGAAGGGAACAGGGAAAGGCAGAGACAGCTACTTACTTCCCATAAGGACTGTTGGATGTTCCTCACATTTTCCACCGTGTCCTCAATCATAGGAGGCATATCCCCAACCAGAGCAGAACTCACTAAAATGTCCCACTCGGGGAGTTATCAACAGAAGTGAGGAAACGCATCAACTTCAGCTCCTGAGCCACATGATTCC